>NW_020327817.1:0-154874 GCF_001858045.2 Oreochromis niloticus | reverse complement strand
ACACACACACACACACACACACAAGATCCAATTCAGTCAACCACTCTAAATATATTGAATTTGAATGTTACAATTAGATCATCCCATGAAAAGGATTTCTCTCTCTCTCTCTCTCTCTCTCTCTCTGTCACACACACACACACACACACACACACACACACACACACACAAGATCCAATTCAGTCAACCAGTCTAAATATATTGAATTTAAATCTTACAATGAGATCATCCCATAAAAAGGCTTTCTCTCTCTCTCTCGCTCTCTCTCTCTCTCTCTCTGTCACACACACACACCACACACACACAAGATCCAATTCAGTCAACCAGTCTAAATATATTGAATTTGAATCTTACAATGAGATCATCCCATAAAGAGGCTTTCTCTCTCTCTCTCTCTCTCTCTCTCTCTGTCACACACACACACACACACACACACACACACACACACACACACACACGGACACACAAGATCCAATTCAGTCAACCAGTCTAAATATATTTAATTTGAATCTTACAATGAGATCATCCCATAAAGAGGCTTTCTCTCTCTCTCTCTCTCTCTCTCCCTCTCTCTCTCTGTCACACACACACACACACACACACACACACACACACACACACACACACACACAAGATCCAATTCAGTCAACCAGTCTAAATATATTGAATTTAAATCTTACAATGAGATCATCCCATAAAAAGGCTTTCTCTCTCTCTCTCTCTCTGTCACACACACACACACACACACACACACACACACACACACACACACACACACACACAAGATCCAATTCAGTCAACCAGTCTAAATATATTGAATTTGAATCTTACAATGAGATCATCCCATAAAAAGGCTTTCTCTCTCTCTCTCTCTCTCTCTCCCTCTCTCTCTCTGTCACACACACACACACACACACACAGACACACAAGATCCAATTCAGTCAACCAGTCTAAATATATTTAATTTGAATCTCACAATGAGATCATCCCATAAAAAGGCTTTCTCTCTTTCTCTCTTTCTCTCTCTCCCTCTCTCTCTCTGACACACACACACACACACACACACAAGATCCAATTCAGTCAACCAGTCTAAATATATTGAATTTGAATCTTACAATGAGATCATCCCATAAAAAGGCTTTCTCTCTCTCTCTCTCTCTCCCTCTCTCTCTCTCTGTCACACACACACACACAAACACACACACACACACACAAACACACACACACACACACAGGGAGAGAGAAGTAAGTTTCTAGCTCAGTCAAGCAGCCTGGGAGCTGCTGAATTTGAATCCACCAATCAGAGAGCCTGTGCACTTTTTCCCGCCAAAACAGGTGCACGCAGCACAGAGAGACACAGGACTTTTGCAGTCTATTTCTCATAATGACGACTCCCCTCAAACAAATGACCATAATTTCCTAACCGTAGGGGCTAGAACGGTCATTCTTACACCGTTTTGTTCAGAAGAGATGGGGGAATCTTAAAGTGTTGACACTTTATCATTAAAATATGAATTATTGAAGATATTTGACTTCTAATGCACCATAACTGAGTAGAGCAAAGCAAAAACTGCCTTGGCTTGCCCTCAAACAACGCTTTCTAACTCTAAATCTATTTGGAGTATTGATATCATTCTTTCACCGTAAGAGACAGCAGGCTTTGGTGAACAGTCATGGAAATTTTCAGGTCTCTGTGGAAATCCATCAAAAAGATATGACGAGAGAAAAAAGTGCCTCATTTCCAGAGTTTGAAATCTGAAGAAATCTGAGCGAGGGACAAATTTCCTACCCTCAAACAAACCCAATTCATGGCCAAATGGTAATAGATGAGAAAAAAATTCTTGAATTGTGAGCGTCAGGAGTGTCTGAAGATATATTGGCACAAGCCTCATGTCTTAACTTCGCTTCGTTAAGGAGATATGACGATTCGAAAATGCCTCTCATTAGAGAAATCCAGCGGTGATTTTGAACAAACTCTCCATTGACTTTCTATGGAGAGTTTTCAGACTTTGTGTTGGTCTGAGGAGATTTGCCAAAATTCTATAAATCCTACAACAATGATAGTGACATTTTCTGAAAGCCAGCAAAAATACCTACGTTTTGATGTATAATTTGTGGAAGTTAAGTGAAAATTGAGCAAGTAGCAAGAAGTTGTTCGGACATGAAGAGAAGACTGCGAAACCTACAGTGGCACACTGGAAGCCAAGTGCATAGCAACCATAACAACGCATGTATTTTCTGAAAAATCACAATTTTGCAACTCAAAACTTTAAGAGGGATAAAAGTAAAATTGTAACAGATATGAAAAAGCTGAATCATTCATGAATAGCCCAATAATTTGTGAACATTTTAAAGTTTGAATGGTTGTTCTACGTGAAAGTAGGAAAAAGTAGTTAAGTTTCAAAAACAAGCAAGTTTTAGCAGAATTGTGGAAGTTTCCCATTCATTTCAATGGGACAAATTAAAGGAAAAAAGCTTAATATTTTAAAAAGTATAATAGTTAAAAATACCAAAAGTCATTGCCATCATTAGCAGAAATAGCAGAATAGTTTAAAATTTGAACGGTGAAAATCGGCTGAAAATTGTGGAAGTAGTTAAGTGCCAAATAAAGCGCAAAAGTGGCAACTAGAATAATAATAACTAGAAAAATTTGCATTTCCTGCGAAAATGCTGTGTGGATGCCTTAACGCTGAAGCTGTCTGCTGAAAAGCTGAAAAAGATGAAAAGTTGCAAAAAGTTGTATGGTGGTGAAAAAAAACATGTCGCCCTGAGCAGGATTCGAACCTGGCCCTTCTGGTCTCAAGGCAGCTACTCATCTCACTGAGCTAAACTCATTCTCTCAAGAAAAGGAGGAGAGACCGACAATTCTGCTAAAATGAGCAGAAGCTGCTGAGAATTGTGCTGAGAAGAGGTGAAAAGGCTGAAAATTTTGCAGAAAAGAGGTGAATCAGCAGAATTTCTGCAGAAAAGAGGTAAAGAAGCAATAAGTTGCGCTGAAAAGAGATGAATCAGCAGAATTTCTGCTCAAAGGCGGCTATTCATTTCCCTGAGCCAAAGTCATTCTTACAAAGAAGAGGTGGAGAGACGGACAATTCTGCTGAAATGAGCAGAAGCTGCTGACAATTGTGCTGATAAGAGGTGAAAAGGCTGAAAATTTTGCAGAAAAGAGGTGAATCAGCAGAATTTCTGCAGAAAAGAGGCAAAGGAGCAGAAACGTGCGCTGAAAAGAGATGAATCAGCAGAATTTCTGCTCAAAAGAGTTTAAGAAGCAGAAAGTTGCGCTGAAAAGAGATGAATCAGCAGAATTTCTGCTTAAAAGAGTTTTTCCTGAAAACAGCTGAGATTTGTGCTAATAAGAGGTGAAAAGGCTGAAAATTTTGCAGAAGAGGTGAACAAGCAGAATTTGGGCTGAAAAGAGGTGAAAATTCTGCTGAAAACAGTTCAGTCAGCAGAAGTTCTGCTGAAAAGTGTTCTGCAGAACTCTTTTCAGAATTCTGCTGAAAAGATGTTTTTGCTGAAAATAGCTGAAAAAGCTGGGAAACTGAAAATTTTGCTGAAAAGGGGTGAAAAAGCTGAAATTGAGTTAAAAAAGTTTCTCTGCGTAAAACAGGTTTCTGCTTAAAACAGCTAATAAGTTGAGATTTGTGCTGAAAACAGGTGTTCAAATCCCATGACCAGGATTTAAACCTGGCCCTTCTGGTCTCAAGGAAGCTACTCATCTCACTGAACTAAACTTGTTCCGACAAACACAAGAGATGGAGAAACTGACAATTTTGCTAAATGAGCAGAAGCTGCTGAGTTTTGTGCTGAGAAGATGTGAAAAGCTGAAAAATTTGCAGAAAAGAGGTGAATCAGCAGAATTTCTGCAGAAAAGATGGAAAGAAGAAGAACATTGCACTGAAAAGAGGTAAATCAGCAGAATTTCTGCTGAAAAGAGTTTTTTTTTTCTGAAAACAGCCCCAAAAATGGAATTTGTGCTGAAAAGGGGTGAAAAAAATGAAAATTTTGCTGAAAAGGGGTGAAGAAGGTAAAGTATACCAAATCAAAGTATTTGTGCCAAAACATAGTGTTTCTGCTATATTGTGGTATTTGTGCCACAAAAGTTGTAAGATAATTGTAAAAACTGCTTCCACTGTGAGTGTCAGCAGTGTCTGAAGATATATTGGCACAAGCCTCATGTCCTAACTTTGCTTTATTAAGGAGATATGGCGATTTGAAAATGCCTCCCGTTTCAGAATTTCAGCTCTGAATTTCAAAACCTCCCCATAGACTTTGAATGGGGAGTATTGAGACCTTGTGTCACTCCGAGGCAAATTGTGAAAAAACGGTAAATCTCACAATAAAGAGAGTGACATTTTCTGAAAGCCAGCAAAAATACCTACGTTTTGATGTATAGTTTATGGGGGTTGAGTGAAAATTGAGTGAGCAGCAAGAAGTTGTTCGGACATGAAGAGAAGTTTCAGAAAGGACCAGTGCTCACTCTGAGTTAATTGCACAGAATTGTGGAAGTTTCCCATTCATTTCAATGGGACAAATTAAAGGAAAAAAGTGTAATATTTTAAAAAGTATAACAGTAATAAACACCAAAAGTCATTGCCGGAAAGAGCAGAACGAGCAGAACAGTATAGAGTTTGAACGGAGAAAATCGGCAGAAAACTGTGGAAGTAGTTAAGTGCCAAAAGTGTACGGAAAATTCTGAAAATTTGCAAAAAGTTATATGGCGGTGCAAAAACTGGAAATTCTGCAGAAAACAGGTGAAGAAGCAGAATTTTTTTGCTGAAAAGTGGTGAAAAGCCAAAAATTCTACTGAAAGGGGTAAAGTCGGAGAAATCTTTGCTGAAAAGTAGTGGAAAAAAAATGTTACCCTGAGCAGGATTCGAAACTGGCCCTTCTGGTCTAGAGGCAGCTATTCATCTCACTGAGCCAGACTCATTCTGACCAAGAACAGGTGGAGAGACTGCCAATTTTGCTGAAATGAGCAGAAGCTGCTGAGAATTGTGCTGATAAGAGGTGAAAAGGCTGAAAATTTTGCAGAAAAGAGGTCAATCAGCATAATTTCTGCTGAAAAGAGGTGAATGAGTAAAATTCTGCTGAAAAGAGGTTTTTGCTTAAAACAGCTGAAAAAGCTGGGATTTGTCCTGAAAAGTGGTGAAAAAACTGGAAAATTCTGGTGAAAAGGGGTGAAGAATCTTACATTTGTGTTGAAAAGAGTTAAAACAATATAATTATGCACTGAAAAAAATAGTTGCCATAAGCGGGATTTGAACCCGGGCGTCCCGCTCTGAGAACTGCTGCTCATCTCACTGAGCTAAAACACAGCTCACTCCAGGGAGCAAAATCAGTGACCACATTGATAATGTGTTCCATTCATTTCAATGGTCAAAAGTCATAGCACACATTAGCAGAAATAGCAGAATTTTTTTAAAGTCTGAACATAGTATTTATACTATAACATAGTATTTCTTCTAAATCATAATATTTGAACCAAATGATAGTATTTCTGCCAAATCACAGTATTTCTGGTAAATCACAGTGTTTGTGCCAAATCACAGTATTTGTACCAAATCATACCACTTGTGACAAATCATAGTGTTGGCTGAATCTGTGCTAAAACACAGTATTATTAGTATTTATACTAAATAATATTTTTTCTTACAAATCATAGCATTTGTGCTGAACCATAGAAAATTCTGCCAAATCATAGTATTTGAGCCAAATCATACAATTTGTGCTGAAACATTGATTTATGTATGATTTATGATTTAGCAGAAACACTGGGACTTGGTAGAAATACTATGATTTACATGAAATACTTTGACTTAGAAGAAATACTATAATCTAGCAAAAAGTACTACAGCATGAATTCAGAAATTCTATCATTGAGCAAAATTACTAGGATTTAGCAGAAATACTATGATTTGGCACAAATACTATGTTTTAGCACAAAAAATATGTTTTGGCTCGAAAACTTTTATTTTGCAGTTATACTGTGATTTGGAAGAAAAACTATGCTTTGGAACAAATACCACGATTTGGCAGAAATACTATGAGCAGTAATAATATAACATAGCAGAAATACTATTATTTGGGTGAATGCTATTGTTTGGCACAAACACTATGATTTAGCACTGTACAGAATGGTGTACGTCAGTTTAATGCTGGGTGGTGCTGCAATAGTAGCTATCCTCGGTCAGAAGGAGAGGCTGGCATCCAGGGATTAGATTACCACAGGTGGAGTTTATTGGCAGTCAGATGGATGTTACAGGGAGATATGGCATACAGTAGGAGGATGTGGAGGGGTGATATGGTGTGGTTTCTATGATTGAGAACAGGGTATACATTACAACATGAATACGGATTAAAGATGAAAGAAACTGGCAACAAATTCCTCCACTACAAACCAGTCTGATACCACTTCTTTGCAGTGTTCACGTTTACTAAGGCACTACCCAAAAGGCGCCACAAGAGGGCACTCCAACACAAGAGATGACCTATGTACACTGATGCACTTAGTAACAGTCAGCCTCCTACTTAGCCACTACGTAATACAGCGATATTACAGTGTACAAATTCACATAAATATGATTTGGCAGAAATACTAAACTTTGGCACAAATACTATAATTGAGTACAAGTACTCTAAGATAACAGAAATACTATGATTTAGCAGAAATACAATGTTTTTGCAGAAACACTGTAATTTCACTCAAATACTATGAGATAGCAGTAATACTATGATTTGGCAGAAATGCTACGTTTTAGTACAAATACTATGACAAAGCAGAAATACTATGACTTAGAAGTAATACTATCACAAAAGGGATTCCTCAAAATACTATGAAATTGCAGTAATTCTATGATTTGGCAGAAATACGGTACTTCATACAAATACAATGCTTTGGTACAAATACTATATTTTGGTTTGAATACTATGATTTGCAACAAATACTATGATTTGGCACGAGTAGTATGATTTAGTACAAATACTACGAATTGGCAGAAATACTGTGACTTAGTAGTAATACTATAACATAACAGATATACTGTTATGTTGCAGACAGTCTATGTTTCAAACCTGACCATCCTGGGCTCAAGGCGGCTACTCATCTCACTGTGCCAAACTGACTCTCACAAGGAAGGAGATGGAGAGACTGACAATTATGGTGAAATGAGCAGAAGCTGCTGAGAATTGTGCTCATAAGAGGTAAAAGGGCTGAAAATTTTGCAGAAAAGAGGTAAATCAGCAGAATTTCTGCAGAAAAGAGGGAAAGAAGCAGAACATTGCGCTGAAAAGAGGTGAATGAGCAGAATTTCTGCTGAAAAGAGGCAGAACAACCTGGTTCTGCTCAAATTCACCAATCAGAGGTACTGCTTCTGTCTGCTTCATCAGGCTGTGTACTTGTATGTATTTCTGCCATGTGGTGTTGACAAGAATCTGAGGTCCATATTAGAAAAGCTGCTAAAATCATAAAACTTTGCAGAATTGTAATAAATTAGCAATATAAATTACAGGTCTGTGATAGTGTATCAATTTGTAGTGAAAAAAAAAACGTGGAGCAAGGTGGGATTGAACCCACGACCTTTGAGCTGCAGAGCCGTGTCATTACTGATTGCGCCACCTGGAAAGGGGGCGGCGGTCTGAAAGACAGATACTTGGGCAGTCAGAAAATAGATCGCGGTGAGATGCGAAAAACGCCGTTTTTTGGAGTTACAAAACGTCGTGTAACTCAAAAACTAGGAGGGCTAGCAGCATAATTCTTGTACTGGGTGAATCAGCGGACTTTGGTGTATTTTGACTGCGATTTTCATAGCCCGTTCTACCTCCGTCGCGGAGATATGACGAGAGAAGAAACGGCTTCATTTCCAGAGTTTGAAGACTGAGAGAAGGACAGATTTCCACCCCTCAAACAAACGTAATTCATTGCTCAACGGTAAGATAATTGTAAAAACTGCTTCCACTGTGAGTGTCAGCAGTGTCTGAAGATATATTGGCACAAGCCTCATGTCCTAACTTTGCTTTGTTAAAGAGATATGGCGATTTTAAAATGCCTCCCGTTACAGAATTTCAGCTCTGAATTTCAAAACCTCCCCATAGACTTTGAATGGGGAGTATTGAGACCTTGTGTCACTCCGAGGCAAATTGCGAAAAAACGGTAAATCTCACAATAAAGATAGCGACATTGTCTGAAAGCCAGCAAAAATACCTACGTTTTGATGTATAATTTGTGGGGGTTGAGTGCAAATTGAGCCAGTAGCAAGAAGTTGTTTAGACATGAAGAGAAAATTCAGAAAGGACCAGCCCTCACTCTGACTTAATTGCATAGCAACCATAGCAACGCATGTATTTTGTGAAAAATCACAATGTTGCAACTGAAAACTTAAAGAGGTATAAAATTAAAACGGTAGAAGATCTGAAAAAGCTGAATCAGACAGGAATAGCCCAATAATCTGAGAACATTTTAAAGTTTGAATGGAGTTTCTAGGTGAAAGTATGACAAAGTAGTTAAGTTTCAAAAACAAGCAAGTTTTAGCAGAATTGTGGAAGTTTCCCATTCATTTCAATGGGACAAATTAAAGGAAAAAAGTGTAATATTTTAAAAAGTATAACAGTAATAAACACCAAAAGTCATAGCCGGCATTAGCAGAAAGAGCAGAACAGTTTAGAGTTTGAACGGAGAAAATCGGCTGAAAACTGAGGGAGTAGATAAGTGCCAAAAAGTGTACGGAAGCAACTAGGGGAATAATAATAAAGAAGAAAGAGAAACAGGAAAACAATAGTGTGGAAGCCCTTTAGGGCATCCACACAATAAAGTAGAATAATAATAAAGAATAAAGAGAAACAGGAACTCAATAGTGTGGATGCCTTAAAGCATCCACACAATAATAAAGAATAAAGAGAAACAGGAACTCAATAGTGTGGATGCCTAAAGCATCCACACAATAAAGTATAATAATAAAGTAGAATAAAGAATAAAGAGAAACAGGAACTCAATAGTGTGGATGCCTAAAGCATCCACACAATAAATCCGACGAATAGTAATATGTGTGCCTCTTGGCATAGGCACACATAATAAATCCGACGAATAGTAATATGTGTGCCTCTTGGCATAGGCACACATAATAATAAATCCGACGAATAGTAATATGTGTGCCTCTTGTCATAGGCACACATAATAAAAACAATAAATGCCTCACATTTTGTGGTTGCTGCAAAATGTTGTACTGCTTGTAATTCCGTCTCCACCGTTGCTCGACACTGCGTGTATAGAGCAGGTAGTGCAACAATAGAAAAATAGTTGCGGGATGGCACTGTGTAGCGTTTGTCTAGGGTGTTGATCATTTTCCTAAATCCCTCGTTTTGCAGTGTTGATATATCTTTGGTCAGGTGATAAGTAAGAGCCTCCGTAATTTCTTTGTGCCTGCGGGAGTTCGACGTGTATAGGGAAGCGCTGTATAAGGTTCCCGTTATTGATGTTTGGCTGGTTGACCGGGACGGATTTTCTCCTGTCACTTTCTCGTCATCCCTGACGTGTTCTCCATTGTTTTTTCCCTGAGCATCACACGGCACAGCTTCTGTATCACGTGGTATAAGGCTCCGCCCTTGTCATTTGTTGAGCAGGAAGAGTGAGCGCTTGTTTTCATGCAGGTTATGTCCCGGATCAAAATGCGGTACAATCGTCTTTCTTTCTTTCTTTTTTTTTTTTCTTTTTTTAAATCGTTGTCATTTGGAAATGAGATCGCACGTAAGTATGAATCGAGATCGCGATTTTCTAACGATTAATCGTGCAGCCCTACTGGACAGGAAGATCAAGTCTAAGTTGCATAAGTGTGAGTAAAAGCATTTGGAAATGCGACAGTTTCTTTGATGCTGGTAGGAAAGCTTTTACATTGTCGAGCACGGACATAAAAATAGCGATACAAGTAAGACCAGTGTAATATTTCACTTTTTCTGTGTCACCCTGTAAAAAGTTTTCATTCATCTCTGCCTTGTCCAACAGTGATTTAAGCTTTCTGTTCTCCTCCAGCAGCCAATTTATTTCTGCTCTGCTCTGTACACAGCGCACGCAATCATTTGTTGGTCTTTGATCTTCTGTCTGTCTCTCTCTCAGATCACCATTTTCTACATTTGCACCCACTACCTCTGCCTCTACATGTCCAACACAAATCTGGCCCTTAGCCAAAATCACAGGGTTGTTATGGTGTTGCTCTTCTGCCGTAACTTCAGCTGAGGCCTCACCTTCGTACTCTTCTGCTCCACTTTGAAAGCCTGTCCAACGCAAAGAGTGCAAACACACAAGGGAATTTTTAAACAGTTTACACATTAAGGCCGTATGAATCCTCCAAAATGTATGTGTTGATTGCCGGTGTTCCAGATCAACTGGCGTTTAGATTAACTGGCGTTGGTCGAACAGATGTGTGGCAGTCTTGCGTTTCAGGAGCTGCTACCGACAAACCAGCAAAAAAAACGCCAAATGTGTCATCTGTGACACTTGTGAGGTTATCTCAAACACACTCTGTCAATCTTGATGCTGTTGAACAACAAAATGGTTAAAAATGTCGCGAGTTTACCTGGTGATATTCTCATGCGCGACGCGATCGAGAAAACAGCAAACAATTAACACCACGCCAGTGTTGTTCACAGGACAGGAAGAGTAAACGATCGGGAGACTCTTGTCGTCGTTATCGTTCCCCTCGCACGTTTTATTTCTCCGATTTCAGCGTTTTTGCTTCACAACTAAAGCGTGCAGTTTACTTTGTGTGCACTAACATGGACTCGAGTCAACCAGCGCCACCTCTGGCCGAGTGCCACAGCCTACAGCCAGATCAACTTGTGACACACATCTGCACCACGTTTGAATTCGTTTCATGCACAACACATTTGTACCATTCAATTGTGTCTGTTTGTGCGTCATGCAAATAAACCTTTGAAGTAAATGAAATGATATCATGTATTTATTATTAGCCTACATCTGTACAAAATGCCAAATTATATACAGAAAGTCATAGGAATCACCACCCCTGTTCATCATGATTTCAATATTTTTGCCCATAAGAAAAACTTCTTGAACAAATATATGACACACTAATATTTCACCAGTGTTGTAACATCACATGTCGTTAGCGTAGTCTGTCCGTGTCTTTTCTCTGCAAACGAACATTTTAGAGTTGGTTGTTATATACAGTCTGTATAAGTGTGGTCAATCTAATAAACATTTGTAAGGAGATGGCAGTTACGCTGAATGTACAGCAGTTACACAGTGATTAGTAATAAACAGTCTCCAAAACTTGCATATAATCCTCAATTTGGAACCCATCACATAGCAACTGGACCAGTCTCCAATGCAGGTCAGTCCACTGCTGCCACCTGTGGCCAAGTACCATAGCCTACAACTAGATTAACTTGTGACACAACTGCACCTGCTGCTATCATCACATTGAGTAGAGGCTGAGTGGCTGCACTTACCCCTGGTACATCTAAATCTACCAACCAACATGTTGAAAGATGCAATCCCAGCAATGTGGATTGTCAACACTAAAAACAATCAGTAAGCAAAGACAACAGGGATCATTTTTTTCTGTTTATTTAGCACCCACAACATTTGTAGTCGCCTTCTGCACAGGGGAAGTCCACACACACTGTGTGGTACCACTTTCCGCAGAAGGTGCATTCAATCTGCAAGATTGAATGAGATTGTCAGGGTCATTGTCTGACTGTTTATTACTAATCACCTGCTGTACATTCACAGTAACTGGCATCTCCTTACAAATGTTTATTAGATTGACCACACTTATACAGACTGTATATAACTACCAACTCTAAAATGTTTGTTCGCAGAGAAAAGACACAGACAGACTACGCTAACGACATGTGATGTTACAACCCTAGTGGATTATTAGTGTCATTTCATTCATTTCAAAGGTTTATTTGCATGACGCACAAACAGACACAATTGAAAGGTACACATCGTTAGCTTCATAGCATAATTGCCTAAGTCATGTTTTTGTGTTAGGCACTTAGGCACTTATGCTATGAAGCTAACGACATGTATTGTGCATGAAACGAATTCAAACGTGGTGCAGATGTGTGTCACAAGTTGATCTGGCTGTAGGCTGTGGCACTTGGCCAGAGGTGGCGCTGGTTGATTCGAGTCCATGTTAGTGCACACAAAGTAAACTGCACGCTTTAGTTGTGAAGCAAAAACGCTGAAATCGGAGAAATAAAACGTGCGAGGGGAACGATAACGACGACAAGAGTCTCCTGATCGTTTACTCTTCCTGTCCTGTGAACAACATCGGCGTGGTGTTAATTGTTTGCTGTTTTCTCGATCGCGTCGCGCATGAGGATATCACCAGGTAAACTCGCGACATTTTTAAACATTTTGTTGTTCAACAGCATCAAGATTGACGGAGTGTGTTTGAGATAACCTCACAAGTGTCACAGATGACACATTTGGCGTTTTTTTGCTGGTTTGTCGGTAGCAGCTCCTGAAACGCAAGACTGCCACACATCTGTTCGACCAGCGCCAGTTGATCTAAACGCCAGTTGATTTGGAATGCGATTGCATTTGTTCCTGACCACCTAGAATCCTCACGTTAACTTTTATCGAGTGGAAAAAAAAGTTCAAACACATAGGGCTGTTCGATATAACGATATATATCGGATGACGATAGAAAAACGTCTATCGTTTCATTTTACGCTATCATTTGTTTCGTGGTGTCGCAAAATAAACTGTTTACGGCAATATTTTTTCATTATTTTGATGGTCACTGTAGCGGCTATATTAATTTCTTAAAGTTTTCTCTTTCTCTTATATTTAATATAACCACACTACAGACGGACAAGCGCTTGTTTTTATGCGTTGTGGTTAGCAACAACGACGGTAAAACCACCTCGTGTCCGCTTGTTTATTTTCCACATAAACCTTTCACAATAAAGCTCAAGATCCTGTCGAGACTTTTCAAAATAAACTGAATCACGTGAAAGATGCAGAGTATTTACGGATGAGAAGCAAAAAAGAGCCGTCAGGTGCTAAAAAAATAAACCTTAGACTCAAACGTTAGAACAGGCTTTTCCCCGCAGCACGCCGTGTAATAAATACTCACTCACAAAGAAAACGGCGGCCGTTACAACTTATGTCTAAAAATGTATCGTTTCATGCATCAGTTCAAACACTCGACTCCAGGTACACGACGCCCAGCTGGAAACACTTCACGCAAGTCGAGCTGCCCGAGAGTCACAGAATTTACAGAAAATGTTACATTTTTGTGATTTATATCGTTATCGGACGATAGATGTCTTAATAACGGGATATGAGATTTTGGTCATATCGCACAGCCCTACAAACACATACTCCTTGGGCTCTCGCACTCTGGGGCCTGGATCTCCTCCATAACTGCTTCATGCCCTGGGGGACGGGGCTATGGCTCCCCACACTTCATGCTTATCCACACGGGTGTTCACAGACACAAACTACACCTTTCTTGGCTGCTACCTCAAAGCACATTGTGCGCTGCCTATCTTGCGTGCTGCACAATAACATTTAATATTTAGTATCTACTGTTATCTACTGCTAGCTAGTTTATTGTGATGGTGCTGTATTTATTATGTTGCTGTTTTTTTGTTTGTTTGTTTTCTCTTCTGTTTTTTTTCTCCATACAGGTGATCCAGGTGTTTTGTTTGTTTTCTTTCTTTCTTCTCCCCTTTCTCACCATCTCTTCTCCCCTCTATTTTTCTTTCTCTCCCTCTCTTTCTTTCATTCTTTCTCCCTGTCCTATCCCCCAGTCATGTCTGTCCCGACTGTAACAACTGAAAATAAAATAAATACATAATTATAATAAAGGTCAATCAAATGGACCAATATGGTAAGGCCATGATGATCCACTTGGTAAAGTAAATCCGCTTGGCATCTCTCTTGGCCTTGGCTAAAGATGCAAACGGGACAGGGGAGAAAGAAAAAAAACAAACAAAAAACAAAAAAGCCCCCAAAAAACAAAGGGGGGCCCAGCAAAAATAGTTTGGGAACCACTGCAGCTAGCCCAACTTCAGTAACCCTACAAACGTCACTGCTGTTTAGTTTTCTGTCTTCATTTATGTTGGAAGTGATAGCAGAGCTGTACGTTTGAATTTTTTCAGAAATCTCTCAGTCAGAACATGGTATGTTATATTTAGATGGAAGCTAGCGAGCTAACGCCCTGCAAACTTCTAACTGCGTTAAATTTAATAAATTCTGTTTTCATGGATGCCTGGATGTTTAACTTAATTGTTACACCTAGCAAAGCAGCCATGCTGATCATTTTATGAAAGATGAAGGAATTTAGACAGTTTTTCATACTCAGTATTGCTACAGTGTTCGTTTGACTTTGGGACCTGCGGATGGGGTCATGCGGCTAATGATGGTCAGACTTAAAAACCGGCTGTTACATCTTTGCAGGAGGTCTCCTCTCTCCAGGAACTCACTCTGCTGCACAAATGTGACAGCAGAAACGGAGACTCATCAATCCAGGCAACATTTTTGCAGCTTTCTATTGTCCAGTTTTGGTGAGTGTGTGTGTGCAGTCTCGGTTTCCTGTTCTTAGCTGACAGAGTGGCACTTAGTCTGGTGTTCTGCTGCTGTAGCCCAGCTTCTTCAAGTTCTGATGTTCAGAAATGCTCTTCTGCATAATCTGCTCGTAACAATAGGCTACTTTACTTCTTGTTGCCTTCCTAGCAGAGAAAGTTGCATAAATATTTTTTTCTTCCTCATTCTGATGCTAGCTGTGAAATTCACTAGGTTGTCTTGACCATGCACATGCTTGACTGCATTGAGTTTTATGCAATGTGATTGGTTGGAATTTGCATTACTAAGTAGTTGGAGAAGTGTACCTAATAAAGTGGCCAGCAAGTGCACACTTTGTATGAGGTTCAACAAGATTTTTTTTAAAATTCAGAACTGTTCAGTAAAAACGCAAAAATTGTAATTTTGCCTCCAGGTTTGACGCTATAATGCTTTAAAAAAATAAATGTCTGTGCAGTGAGTTGAAAGTGAATGATTTATCTATAACAGGAGTGTGGAGTAAGTACCACAGGATGGCGCACTTTAACTGTGTATAAGGTCATGGATTTTAGTGATTCAGACAGCAAAAAACTACATGGCAAATGGATTGATCCTTCTATGGGACTTTTCTACTCTCAAAGCGCAACACACAAGCACCGTCTTCTATGCTGTTAAGTGCCTACTAACTATCATTTACACACTTGATGCCAATCGATGCATCTGAGAGCAACTTGGAGTTAATATCTTGCTCATATATTTGGCATGCAGACTGGTGGGAACCACCAACCATCTGATCATTAGATGACCTGCTCTACCTCCTGAGCCACAGCCACCCCAGCAGTGAAAGTTCCTCCACTTTTTACTGTTATCTCAACTGTCGGTCACGAAACTGACTCACACTATTTTGTGGTAAAACAACAAACAAACTACTAATTAAACTGAACTTATTAAAGATGGGCAGCTACTCTAAACCAACACTAGCCTCAAAGTTACATCAGTTTCAGAAAAAAACATTTTATTTTCTCTCACAAACAAAATAAAATAAATTATTGGCCTGTCTGGAGGCCTTATACCACTTAAAAATGTTTTTCTTTTCCTTGAGTATGAACTCCAAATTCAAGTATTTGTTTCAGTGAAGATGTTTTTACAGCTGATCAAATTGCTGGGATTATTGTGCCAAAGATGGTTAATTTTAGTTCTTAACCAGCAACACATCAGCCTGATTTTGTCATTTTTAAAATGAAAAAATAATACTGTTACTTTTTAAAATCTTTCTATTAAATTTGTGTCGTCCTTTTGTTTCTGCGATGTTCCACATTTGATGTTGACGTTATTTGTGTTGTTACCCAGCAGTTTGTAATAAAGGTCATTCAGTGTGACGGGAGACTGCAGATTAAATTTAACATCCATCACTTTTTCTGTTTCTCTCTGTGATGATGGCAGATTAACAACAGTTAAAATGTTTCTTTTAGGATTTCCTCACTTTGCTGTACAACACTCTGCTTTTTTGTTTTTACTTTTGCTGCCTCACATAGCAAAGCTCTCCATCACAGCTCAGTGCTCCATCTACAGGTGCATCCACAAGAAGCTGAAGATGTTGGAGAGCGAACAGATGTAATGATGGACAGTGCAATTTGAAGATAATATGGTTTCACTAATAAACATTACTTCTGTACAAAACAAATGTACAACACAGAACATTTTGCCAATAAAAATATTTTTATTGAAAACGGTGCAAAAGAGCCACATTTTATTTTTGAAAATATACAAGAAATGTTTAGAAAAAAAAAACATTTTCAAAAATAAACTTATTGGCTGCATGTCAATGATATATGAGCGACTGTTTATAATAATAATAATGGATTGCATTATGCCCTCAAAGCGCTTTACAATTCCACTATTCATTCACTCTCACATTCACACACTGGTGGAGGCAGCTACAGCTGGCAGACTGACAGAAGCGATGCTGCCATATCGCGCCATCGGCCCCTCTGGCCATAACTAGTAGGCATTAGGTAAAGTGTCTTGCCCAAGGACACAACAACTGAGAGTATCCGAACTGGGGCTCGAACCGGCAACCTTCCGGTTACAAGATGAACTGCACCAATTCATTTTTCACTAAAATGACAAAAATTGTCATTATGAATTCTTTTACATGTTACTATGATGCTGTTATGATAGTTTTCAAACACTGATCAAAAAGATAAAAAAATAGTATAAAATTTGAGAATGAAATTAAAAGTTTGTATAAACTTCATACACTTTCATTCTGAAAAGTCAGCGACTGGCTGAACAGCGACTGGCTGAACAACTATCATCATCCTGTCAAAGTAAGGAATAAAAATCATAGACTTAATATAAAGCCTTACAAATATCTTCAAACTCTAGGAGCCTGTGTTACGACCCGGCTCAAAAGCCGCAACATAAAAAAGGAGATGAATACCAGAGTTAGTCAGAAGAGTTTTTATCTTAAAATGGCATAGCAGGTTGGCTAAAATGGCTGGTACCACCAAGGCAAAGACTAGTGAGCTCTCGGGGAGCTTGCCTCAGGTATGCTTTTATCCACACCTGACTAGGTGTGGCCAATTAGCACCAGCTGAACACACTGAGCAGATTAGAGGCTGCAGAGGGACGTAACACCTCCCTTAAAAGGGTTCCTCTAGGACCCCTAAATTTATTAAAAGCCCATCTGAAGCCTTCAGGTCCTTGACCCACAAACCTGGAATAAAAGTAAAAGCTAACAGAAGCACAGTGTTCACATTAACACAAAACCAAAAGTAGAAACAAATAACCACAACCAAGTGATTTGTTGTCTCCACCACACAAATGGTCACATACAAGTGGCCTCATACAACAAGTTACTTTAATCCAATTCAGTAAAGCAAGCATACTAGTGACCAACCACAAAATGGAGACCGTTGGCCACACAATGATCACATCAAGGGTGGCTCAGCACCCCACAGTGTTATTGCCATCACCTGGCCATATTCCCCACAACACTAAAGGTCACAGCACAAAACACTCACCACACGAGGATCTCATTAGCATCCATACACAGTACACATTATGCCAACTTAAAAACGACCTACCTGCCTCAGCTACTAGAGCAGGGCGATATGTCCAAAAATAATATATCACGATATACATTTGAAAATTTGCGATAACGATATAACTGACGATATAATTGAAACTAGACAAAATACTTTACAACTCCACAACTTTATTAGTGCAAAAAAACCCATCAATGTATTTGCACGTAAACAAGCAGCTGTTTTTTATGTGCATTAAAGTTATATAAAAATTTAACAGTGCAAATTCAAATTCCTTGCTGACAGTTGAACCAAAAGGCATTTCCAGTGGAAAATGTATAATATCCACAAAACTTAAAAATAGGTTATCCACACACAATACGGTAATATTATGTTGAAGCACAGTACGTATCACTCCGCGAGGCTCCTGCCCACGATAGCCGTAATGCTCCGACAATCCATCAAGCGGTGCGGCTTCGTAGCTGAGCAAAGTCGTACTAAAACATTTGACAGATTTTTGAGCTCCGTGTACATAAAATCGTTTCCAGGTCAGTAAACACAACTAGAATTCATACATGAGGCACTCGGGATTATAAGGGGCACTGTCGATTTTCAGAAAAATCAAAAGGATTGATTTTAAGTGTGCCATATTTTCCAAAAAACACGGTAATAACGACGCCCTGCTAGCATGCTGTACCAAAAATAGTTCTTTGTTGTGTTCTATCGCGATATTTCATTTTCTTATCGTCGCCCAAAATTACACCGGTATTACCGTGAACGGTATGATATAGCCCAGCCCTATCAGCTACAGACCATAATTAACGAATTGTCTTAAACCTCTAGCCAAGTTTGGTGCCACTGGTTTACTATGAGCAACTTTACAATACCACTATTCACATTCATACACTGGTGAAGGCAAACCACAGTTGTAGCCACAGCTGCCCGATTACAAGACAAACACCCAAATCTTGAGTTACGATTTCTCACAGAAGCCTAAATCAAACCTTAGGCTACGTTCACACTGCAGGTCTTAATGCTCAATTGCGATTTTTTGATCAAATCCGATTTTTTTTGTCTGCTTGTTCACACTACAAGTAAAATGCGACAGCAATTGCTCTCTAGTGTGAACGCTCAAAGCGGCCGCATGCGCAAAAGAAGACGTCACACACAACTCGCTCTGTTTGTTTGACTGATGGCCCTTAACATAAAGACTTCGGACTTCACGTTTCCCAATTTTTGCTAAGTTATTTTGTTATTTACATAATAATGTAGAACCTAATAATGATCCTTATTGCTGTTTTAGAGGAGCGGTGCTTCAAAGGATAGTTGCAGATTTCTGTCAGAATCTGTAGAAAATACAGTACAAATAAAATGTTTCTCCAACGTTGTCTTCCCAACAGTTTCACTAAAATCTACACGGAATGGCCAGGAAGCGTTCGCGATGTCTTCTCCGGCGCTGATAATTGGCGTCTGTCTTGTGTCATATACAGGTCGCATAGGGGCAAAAAAATCCGATTTGATGCACTTTCACCTGCAGTGTGAACGTAGCCTTAGTCTTAAAGGTATCAACATTATTAGTTTCCCTTTGCAGTTCTCCAAAAGCATAGCATAACACAATCCTTCAAGGATTACAGATATTTAAAAAAAAAAATTCTGATGCCAGCAACAGGTTAGACTTCAGAGGGTGAACTGTGCTGGACATTTGATCTGAGACAGCTTCATCAGATTGTTTTTAGGGGTTTCACTTTAATCAACGTAACAAGCTAATCCACTCTTTTTTAAATTACACACACACACACACACACACAGATAACTTTTATGTGTTTCAGTAGTTTGCCCATGAACAGTGTGAAGTAGCTGGGGAACAAACCACTGAACCGTTCCTTAGAACTTGTAATTCTTCTGGGCCTGTCTCAGAATCTGGTGCTGGTGGATCTTCTGAGGATTTGTTTGCACTCCCAGGGCAGCCTGAAAACACATTTTCATTAAGTTAACTTTTAGATATCTTACAAAAATTATTTGCTATTCCAAAAACATTTTAATCTCATTCTAGTTCAACACACACAGACAGAAACTGACTCAAAGTCTGTATCTGAGGTTAGGGTGGCTCAGTGATTTATTTGCAGGAATCAAAGAAAACCTGTAGCTAAACCCATAAAATTAAAAAGTTATTGAAGCAGAATAAATACAAAAAGAGCAGAAAGCATCACTCTAAGATCAGATTAGAATACTTTAAAAACCACATACGAGGGCAATCCCAAAAGTACGATCTCGAAAACAGTGGTGACGTAGAGAAACTGTACAGCTGTTGGCCACATTGTTGTAGTTGGTGCTTCCTCCACTCCCAAATAAGCATGAGCGGCTTTGCTGGGAAGCAGACCAGGAGTGACATGTTTAGCCGCATGTTCTCCTTAAATTGCTGGCTGTCTGAGTGGTGTCCCAGAAACGATATGGGCTTCATAGATAATTGGTAAACCTTCTGGAGGAAACCTGGTCTTGTTAGGAGAGACGGCATCCATCCCACTTTGGATGGAGCAGCTCTCATTTCTAGAAATATGGACCAATTTATTAAACCCCCCAAAATATGACTATCCAGAGTTGGGACCAGGGAGCAGAGTTGCAGTCTTACACGCCTCTCTGCAACTTCTCTCCTCCTGCTACCCCCCCAAAAACCCATCTCCATTGAGACTGTGTCAGCTCCCAAACAGACAAAAAACAAACTAAAAAACAACAATAAACAATTTAAACATAAAAAATCAAAAAGAAAGAACAATACAGTATCCACATCTGAACCAAAGAGTAAAACAGTGAAATGTGGATTATTAAATATTAGGTCTCTCTCCTCCAAGTCTCTGTTAGTACATGACTTAATAATTGATCAACAAATCGATTTACTCTGCCTTACAGAAACCTGGTTGCAGCAGGATGATTATGTTAGTTTAAATGAATCAACACCCCCGAGTCATTCTAACTACCAGAAACCTCGAAGCACAGGCCGAGGGGGCGGTGTGGCAGCAATTTTTCACACCAGCCTATTAATTAACGAAAGACCAAGACAGACTTTTAATTCATTTGAAAGCCTGATGCTTAGCCTCGTCCACCCCAGCTGTAAAACTCAGAAACCAGTCTTACTTGTTATCATCTATCGTCCACCTGGGCCTTACACAGAGTTTCTCTCTGATTTCTCAGACTTTTTATCTGATTTAGTGCTCAGCTCAGATAAAATAATTATTGTGGGTGATTTTAACATCCATGTAGATGCTAAAAATGACAGCCTCAACATGGCATTTAATCTGTTATTAGACTCAATTGGCTTCTCTCAAAATGTAAAAGAACCCACCCACCACTTTAATCACACTCTAGATCTTGTTTTAACATATGGCATAGAAACTGAACATGTAACAGTATTTCCTGAAAACCCTCTGCTGTCTGATCATTTCCTGATAACATTCACATTTACAATAATTGATTACACAGCAGTGGAGAATAGACTTTATCAAAGTAGATGTCTTTCTGAAAGCGCTGTAACTAAGTTTAAGAATAGTTTTCATGTAAAAATAGTTTGCTGCTTTATAAGAAAGCCCTCTGCAAAGCCAGAACATCTTACTATTCGTCACTGATTGAAGAAAATAAGAACAACCCCAGGTTTCTCTTCAGCACTGTAGCCAGGCTGACAAAAAGTCAGAGCTCTTTTGAGCCAACCATCCCTTTAACGTTAACTAGTAATGACTTCATGAACTTCTTCACAAATAAAATTTTAATCATCAAAATTGCTCAAAATGATCCCACAGATGTAATATTATCTACAGCTACTTTTAGTACCATTGATATTCATTTAGACTCTTTTTCTCCAATTGATCTTTCTGAGTTAACTTCAATAATTACTTCCTCCAAACCATCAACGTGTCTTTTAGACCCCATTCCTACAAAACTGCTCAAAGAAGTCCTGCCATTAATTAATTCTTCGATCTTAAATATGATCAACCTATCTCTAATAATCGGCTATGTACCACAGGCCTTCAAGCTGGCTGTAGTTAAACCTTTACTTAAAAAGCCATCTCTAGACCCAGCTGTTTTAGCTCATCTCTGTGCTTGTCCTGCTAGACCTCAGTGTAGCGTTCGATACTGTCAACCATAATATCCTATTAGAGCGATTAGAACATGCTGTAGGTATTACAGGTACTGTGCTGCAGTGGTTTGTATCATATCTATCTAATAGACTCCAATTTGTACATGTAAATGGAGAGTCCTCTTTACACACTAAGGTCAGTTATGGTGTTCCTCAGGGTTCAGTGCTAGGACCAATTCTATTTACATTATACATGCTTCCCTTAGGCAGCATCATTAGAAGACATAGCATAAATTTTCACTGCTATGCAGATGACACGCAGCTCTATCTGTCCATGAAGCCAGGTAACACACACCAATTAGTTAAACTGCAGGAATGTCTTAAAGACATAAAGACCTGGATGGCCGCTAACTTTCTGCTTCTTAATTCAGATCAAACTGAGGTTATTGTATTCGGCCCTGAAAATCTTAGAAATATGGTATCTAACCAGATTCTTACTCTGGATGGCATTACCTTGGCCTCCAGTAAGGCTGTGAGGAACCTTGGAGTCATGTTTGACCAGGACATGTCCTTCAATGCACATATTAAACAAATATGTAAGACTGCTTTCTTCCATTTGCGCAACATCTCTAAAATTAGAAATATCCTGTCTCAGAGTGATGCTGAAAAACTAGTTCATGCATTTATTACTTCCAGGCTGGACTACTGTAATTCATTATTATCAGGATGTCCTAAAAACTCGCTGAGAAGCCTTCAGCTAATCCAAAATGCTGCAGCAAGGGTACTGACAGGGACTAGAAAGAGAGAGCATATTTCTCCTGTTTTGGCTTCCCTTCATTGGCTTCCTGTTAAATCCAGAATTCAAAATCCTGCTCCTCACATACAAGGTCTTAAATAATGAGGTCCCATCTTATCTTAATGACCTTGTAGTACCATATCACCCTATTAGAGCACTTCGCTCTCGTTCTGCAGGCCTACTTGTTGTTCCTAGAGTATTTAAAAGTAGAATGGGAGGCAGAGCCTTCAGTTTTCAGGCCTCTTTTCTGTGGAACCAGCTTCCAGTTTGGTGTGGTGGTGTGGAGAGCTTACAGCCGGTTGTTTGGCATGAATTTCAGTACGAAGGAGCGGGAGACCGTCAATTCCCCAAGGGTCATGAAGGTTGAGGAAAAGATCGGCGGATTACTCTGGATGCTCACTGCATTTTAGTTCTTGAGGTTTCCCAAAGCACCATCCACAGGATTTTAACAGACAAGTTGCAATATCGGAAGGTGAGATGAGAGATGATGAGATATAATCACCTCCTTCCTGAACTCTTTGCAGCATCTCCAAAAGTTGATTCTGTTCATCTGGACGTAGCGTTTTCAGTGGGAGAAATGTTTCGTCACTCATCCAAGTGACTTCTTCAGTCTCAGCTGACTGCAGGTTTCCCCAACCTCATAAACAGTACATTTGCATAATGACTGAAACCAGCCCACTGAGGAACAATGGGCTAGGAGGTCAGTTCATTCATCATAATTATGAGATAGCCTTTATTTGTCAGTTGCAGGTCTTTTGCCCACAACTGAGATGACAGACCTCGCCGACCGTACATACAATACAAACATCACATTGGGGAGACAGGTCAGGCCAGGTAGCAAGGAAAAAAACATCGAAATGTGTAACACAAAAGGATAATACAGGAATGCACAGATATCAACACAAATAACACAATAAACACAGACAAGCAACATGGGAAAGTGTTCCAGTGCGTACATCTGATCTGGGACCGCTGTAATCTTCGACTGCGCCTCCAACTGACCAGATGTCCACATCATGGGGGAGGCAAGCGTTGGAGGTGGCTTTGGGTAGGGAGGGTGATGCGCCAGTGAGTGCTTATCAGTATCAGTATATGTATGTGTATGTGTGTCCATAGTTCAGCTGAGACAGTGTCCTTCGCCCTGCCAGGCTAAGTAAACAGTCTTCCAGCCAACCCAGGTGGCCTTGTATGGAATGGGAAGGAACAGACTCAACACAGTCGTTATCAGGGAGTTTTTGTTCAGCTCCAGCCTTGAGACAGCAGCTGGCGCCGAAGGGGTAGCTGCATTGGGATGGTGATTTTTCTTTTGCAAACAACTCATGAGAATTTCAAGCTGTTTTTAGCTAGAGATGGACCGATCCGATATTGACCTAAATTACTGAATCGGATATCGGCGAGAAATAAAAAATGTAATCTGATCCATTAAATATAAAAAAAACACCTCACAAAACTTGTGACACGGCATAACTCGGCTCATAACCGTAGCACGTCGGAGCAGTGTGCTCACATGATAGAGCGGCTGCGTGTATTTGTAGCCTCGCTACCAAACCAGCATTTCATCTCCAAGGAAGTTATCCCAGAGAGAAGTAAAGCAAGTGTGTAAGTTCATCTCTGAATGTTTGTAAAGCATTCCCACGTTAAGCTTAACAACCGATATATGGAGCGACTGCCTCTCTCTCTCTCCCTCTCCTGCCGCTACTTCATGAAACTGCTTAATGATCAGCTGATCGGCTTTTCTGTCGTGAGTCCGTCTCTCTTCTTTGTTTTTGGCCCACTTTGCACCAGAAAGAGGAAACCAGCGGCTGAACAACAGCAGCACGTTTAACATTGATAAGCTGTCGTTAGAATTTATTTAATATTACTTTCTACACCAGGATCCTTTTCTACGTAGCTGACGGCTGGTAACTGTGCAGGGGCGGATCTAGCAAAGTTTAGCCAGGGGGGCCGATAGGGCATGAACAGGGAAAAGGGGGCACAAAGACATACTTTTCTTTCTTATTCTCATTTAAAATATCTAGCTTTTAATAAATAATTATCTGAATCTTACACCCAAAGTTTTAATCTGATGTAAAATGTATAGAAGTCCATTACTGTATATAGTAACTGTTAAGTCTAATATACTAGTACTTTGTCCTTTGGGAAAGTACCATCTGTGAATTCTGCAATTCTGTAGAAGAAAGATGTTGAATCTATTTAATTATTCTTGAAAAATAATTTATTTCTGTGCGTTTTTTTTCACCCCGCATCAAATTAAAGTTGATTACATCAATTAAGCATCATCTGGTGGAGGGTGGGGGGTGGTTCCCTATTTTTTTTTGCTGGGAGTTTGCAACCCTGTTAGTTAGGTTGCTTAATATTTCTGCTAAGTAATCTTTAAAATACCAGAATAGGGAGGATGGAGTAGGTGTAAGTTTATTAGATTGGTCAGTGTTGCTGAACTATGAAATATTTTGGGTGCAGTGTATTTTTTACATACAGGTATAACAGAATAGCTTTAGTGTTGTTGTTTATTTAAACTTGAGTATGAACTTATACAAAATGCAGCAAGATATTAAAAAAACAGTTTTATTGATTAAAAAACACACTATATCGGATTCATATCGGTATCGGCAGATATCCAAATTTATGATATTGGTATCAGTATCGGACATAAAAAAGTGGTATCGTGCCATCTCTATTTTTAGCACTCCGACACTGGTCTCTCAATTTCCCTTTGAATGGCTCCGAGCTTCTCCATGATGTTATTAGCCGTCGATCCCGTGATCTTGTCACTCTGTTGCTCACAGAGCAGATTCTGAGACCTCACGACCGCAGCCAACTGATCCGAGATGTAATTCAGCTTCCGCCCAGAGTTGTTGTTTTGGGTGGATTCTTTCCTGATGAAATCCAATATACGCTCAGAGGTGTTAGTTTGAGCATTCACCGCAGTCGTAAGCGCCTCCAAGCTCTTAACCATGCTGCATTCAGTGAGCCCTTTCTGAGAAGCCGCACCTCGTCCAATCGTTTCAATTCCAGCGGGCAGCCTTGTGGGGGTTTGAACAGCCGGTTCCGCTTTCTTAATTCTCCAATAAGCCAGGGCCAAGCCAGCTCCGATCAGCAAGAACCCTGTTATCATGGTTCAGAATAGGTAGATATCTTCAGCGTCCTCGATCGACAGTCCCGCCAGGCACACGATCCTCCATTTCTGCCACCCGTCCATCGTGTATCCGGCAGGGAAAGTCCCTCCAGGGCACTCTGGCTCTCCCAAGCCCAGACTTCTCGTTGAGAAAATGGTGTCAATAGCGTTCAGAGACCAGTTGATCAAATCCATAATTCTCTTTTAGGTTTTAGACACAGACTGTGAGAGATTGTTCCAGGGAAAGTAATACAAAAACACGAGACAAGACAAGGACATAAGGGAGAGGAGTAAAAGTGCGTCCGCCTCCTCCGAGAGCCAAAGAGAAATCGAGGTGTGTGCAACACGGGTACCACGGAGGCTGACAGAAGACCATGGCAATGAGTTGATTCTTCCCGTGAATTTCTTCGCCGCTGTGCAAATGAAAAGGACATTTTCTTGGACTCGATTGTCATTGGTGACAAAACCAGGGGGTTCCACTTTGCACCTGAGACCATACAACAATCATGCAAGTGGTGTGAAAATTCGAACAAACACAGTCTGCTGACAAAGTCATGGCAACTGTGTTTTGGGACCGAAAGGGGGTATTGTTGGTCGACTTTCTGCCTGCTGGGACCAGAATAGATGCTGACAGGTACTGTGAAATACTGAAAAAAACTCAGAAGGGCAATACAGAACCGGAGAGGAGGAACGTTAAGCAAGGGTGTAAGCATTTTCCACGACAACGCTTTTCCACAAGTTGCCCGTCAAACCGTCACTGTCCTGCAAAACTTTGGTTGGAACCTCATCACCCACCCTATAGCCCAGACTTGGCACCGAGTGACTACCACCTGCTCCCCAAATTCCCCAAGAACATTTGCCCGGAAGGTGATTCTGCTCTGACGAAGAGGTGAAAGCTTCATGAAGGACATGACAGCGAGCTGGTATGACATGGGCATTCTAAAACTGCCACAGCGTCTACAAAAATGCATCGACCGAAATGGTGATTATGTAGAAAAATAAATAATTCTTCAACCCTTCAAATTATGTAAATATTATGGAAAATAAATGGTTGTTTGTATTTCTAAAACAATAGGAGACTTTACTTTTGGGATTGCCCTCCTAATAATACAATTAATAATACAATATTAATGTTACAATTCATTTATATATTTAACATATTGGTCGCTTTACACAGCATATTATTAAATAATTACTTTAACTTACCTCTGTTACAGCGTATTGAGATAGTCCCTGTGGCCACAAGCGCAGCCAGATTTAAAGCAAAACTTAGCATTCCGATTAAACATCCAGCCAGCCATCCAGTGATAACTTGTCCACATGTGCCTGAAAGACATCACAAAAACCTTGTGTGATGCAGAGAATGTATTTAAATCATGTAATTAATTGAATAAACCTCAAAAGAAACGCTCCTAAAAGCTTTGAAACTTTAAATCCAATGAACACAACCAAACACTGAGGAGATTCTCACCTGACAAATTGATCTTTTGATCAATCTGTGTCATACACACTAATATTTTGTGAACCTGCCTTTAGCTTTGACTTAGCACTGAAACACAGCATATTTTCATTGAGCTTATGCAATGTCACGGCATGTACATCATGTGAGGTAAATCCCCTGTTGAGTTTGTAAGTTTGCTCAATAAACAGTGTCTAAACTTTATGGTTGTTTCATTTTATTGACCCCCTGCAACACATGAGTTACTACATGGTGGAGAAACCTTTGCTAGCAAGCACAATATTAAGACATTTCTCATAGTTTGTCGTCATGTTTGCACACATCTCAGGAGGTATTTTGGCCCGCTCCTTTTTACAAAAACTCTAAATCCTTCAGGTTTCTTCACTTTCACGTAGCATCTCCATGCTTGAGCTCCCTCCTCAGATTATCTAAAGAATTGATGTCTGAAGACTGGACAGGTCACTCCACAATCTTAATTTTCCTTTTCTTTAGCTACTCTTTTGTTGTCTTGGTGATACGTTTTGGGACATTGTCATCCATCTACTACTCATCTTCGATGTTCTTGCTGAAGAAGAGAGTACTGTGCTTCAACATAATGTTACCGTATTGTGTGTGTATAACCTCTTTTTCAGTTTTGTGGATATTATACATGGTTATGCTGGAAATGCCTTTTGGTTCAACTGTCAGCAAGGAATTTGCATTTGCACTGTTAAATTTTTATATAGCTTTAATGCACATAAAAAACAGCTGCTTGTTTAAGTGAAAATACATTGATGGGGTATTTTTTGCACTAAAAAAAGTTGTGGAGTTGTAAAGTATTTTGTCTCACATCAATTATATCGTCAATTATATTGTTATCGCAAATTTTCAAATATATGTCATGATAAATATTTTTGGAATAAAATGACCATTGTTTGCCTTTGGCCTGGAGCTCCATGCAAGACCTTGCCCTGTTCTACCCCATGAGGTAAGATCTTGCATGGAGCTCCAGGCCAAAAGGCAAACAATGGTCATTTTATTCCATTTCCAAAAAACTGCACCAACAGTTGTCAGGTTCTCACCGAGCTTCTTCCTGATGGTCTTGTAGCCCACTGCCACCTAGTGCCTGTCTACAATGGTATCTTTTGATAGCTCTTTAGTCATGTTTATGGTGGTGGAGAGATCAGAATGGAAGAAACCGATTCTCTGGACAGGTGTGCTTTATACACATAATGAGTCAAGATCAGGAGTATCTGTGATTGACTGATGTAATCTGTGTCTCAAATGGCCATAGAGCTGGTCTGGAGGAACAAGAATTCTGGTTGGTATTCCAATGATATTCAAAATCAATTCATGACTTTCATGTAATGATGTACGAACCAAAAATAAAATTCACATAGATTCCACTGAATGTCGTAGCAAATATGGAGGAAAAGCACAGCTTTAAAATTAGCTTGAAGTTTAGCTGAATTAGTTTTTAACAATTCACTTACAACTATGACACCGTAGTTGTAAGTTTCTTGTTCGCATGGCCGCCATCTTGGCACAGTGTTTACTGTGATTGCTTTGCAAGGGCCAGCAGCAGCAGAGTTGGAATGGTTTATGCCCCAGTGTCTAAATAAATGGCGCAGCGGTCCGAGCCACAAATTGAATGCCTGTGTCCGACTGGTCTCTCTACTGTGCACCCCAATCCAACACAAGATCATACAACGCAGTCCGGGGTGTAGGGAGGCCCCTGCACTGGTTAAGGTTTGACAAACAAGTCTAAGTCTGCAGCTTCACCTCCTCAGCTCAGGCCTGAAAACCTGTTTGGCTATTCTGCTCTTGATTTCACTCTTTATTAGCTCAGATTAGTTCTCCACACTCTGGACTCTGTTCAGCTCAGCTGCATTTTCCTCAATGCTCTGCAAAGCCACCAAGCCACCCGTTCTTCGCACATTCAGTCACACCTGCTCTGGCTCTGCTCAAATTTCATCCTCAGCTTGACAGTAATTATTCATCTTTTATTTAACTACAGTCCCATATGTCTGTGAAGGTTCTCAGTCATCCAGGTCATCGTAGTCAAAGGAGTTTGCAAAGAAAAGCGTTTGGACTTCTTTAAGTTGCTTGAAGACGTTTCACCTCTCATCCGAGAAGCTTCTTCAGTTCTAAGGTCAAATGGCCGAGAGTCCCAGATTTAAACCCAGTGGGAGTATCCCCCCCCAAAGAGGGACAAAGGACCCCCTGATGATCCTCTACCTAATCACATGAGCCAAGGTGTGAAAGCGGGTGTGGGTCCCAATCAGCCAAGGTTTAAATCTGGGACTCTCCACCATTTGACCTTAGAACTGAAAAAGCTTCTCGGATGAGAGGTGAAACGTCTTCAAGCAACTTAAAGAAGTCCAGACGCTTTTCTTTGCAAACTCCTTTGACTACAGTCCCATATATGTTCATTTATCAAACTCTGGCTCACGTTATAGCAGCCTTCAATGTCTGTAAACAATAATGTTGCTAGGCAACTGAGCATGCCGCATTAATAGTTTTACATTAATTTCTATGGGGTAAAAATGTCGTCCTCGGCAGTTCTAGGTAAATGCGGTCGTGTGTGTTTTTTCTTTTTAATCCCACACAGCGAATAATTCAATATTTGAGGAATAAGCACATTAAGGTTTTAATTTAACAGAGTCACACAATGTCGTGATGCATTCTCAATCATCCAGGAAAGTAAATCTCCAAAAGTTTTATCTGTTCATCTGGACGTAGCGTTTTGTGGGAGAAACGTTTCGTCACTCATCCAAGTGACTTCTTCAGTCTCAGCTGACTGCAGATTTCCCCAATCTTATAAACAGTACATTTGCATAATGACTGAAACCAGCCCACTGAAGGAACAATGGGCTGGGAGGTCAGTTCCTTAATCATAATTATGCAAATTCTCATGACCATTGGAGAAACTGGGGAGCCAATGGCACACCCATGTTTCTGCCTGTAGAACTGACCCTTGGCTCTGAGTAAATGTGGTTATCCCAGCTGGACTTTTGTCAAAGCGGGAAAGACACCTAAAGAAAGCTCCAGCCGATCCAGGAGAGAAGGACAACCGCTGCCTAAGAGAAAACCTGTAGTGATCCCATATGTGTCAGGAGTATCAGAGCAATTGAGACGCATTTACAGCCAGTTGTTTGGCATCTAAACACCGGGTCTCTGTGGCTTTTAAACCCCAAAACACGCTGCGCCAAAAACTGGTCCACCCCAAGGATCGGGTCCCCCAACACAAACAGAGTAACATAGTGCACGCTGTTAAGTGCCAGGAGGATTGCCAGCCCATTGTTCCTTCAGTGGGCTGGTTTCAGTCATTATGCAAATGTACTGTTTATAAGATTTGGGGAAACCTGCAGTCAGCTGAGACTGAAGAAGTCACTTGGATGAGTGACGAAACGTTTCTCCCACAAAACGCTACGTCCAGATGAACAGAATCAACTTTTGGAGAGTTAGACAATATTTAAAATTCCAAAAGGGTCAAATCAAAGCCCTTATCAATTCTGATGTTAAAAAAGGAACATCAAATAAATATTTGCTGCGGTTCAGTAAAAGTTCTCCAAGTAGACAAACCTACAAGTTACTTAGAAAGTAGCTTCTTCCAAGCATTCTGTCAGAAACAACAATTACAGGTATTTGTTCTACAAAATGCCAAAAAACAAATCTTACCACAGAAAGCGACGTAGAGCTCATGCTTAGTCACATGACTGATCTCCTCCTGTGTGGCTACACAGAGGAAGATGTTGCTGTTTGTCCTGGTCACCGTGGTGAAGAGGGTGATGTCATAGCGCTCTCCTGTCTGTGACACCTGCTCCTCAGCAGGAAGGATGTTTCCATTGCTGTCCCTCCACTCTACTTTAGGCTTTGGAAAAGCACCTCTGACCTCACACTTCAGCCGCGCCTGGTCCTTGGTGGTTTTCAGGATCTGAACAAGTGGCTTCGGAGCTGCACCTGTGAACACAGTGTGGCTGTGTCAATCACTTGATCAGTCTTTTCACCTCTTTTAATGTCTCAGAAAGAATAAAGAATCAGTACTGCAACGCTGAATACTGCAAAGAAATGTTTGTATTTGTTAAGCTAAATTACAATGTGAATAACAAATTAATGTGTCACTGCTTTCAATTAATTTTAATATATAAAAAAATGTGTGATCTCTTCTGAAGAAAAACTACAATTATGGTAATTGGTCTTTAAACTGACTGATTCATTAAACATATGTTAGGAAACAAGTCGATCCCAGCACCTTACAAAGTCCTTATAAAAAGAAAAACTAACAGCGATGTGGGTTCACAGAGGGCTTAGACATAAACGACATTAGCACATAAGCTATGGTTAGCTTAACATAGCAGCTACAGGATCTTCTTTCTTTTGCTCTCAGTGAAGGTGGTCGCACTTTTTCTCCTCTCCTCTCCCTTATCTTCCCTGCTTAGCTTCTTATGTCCTTGTCTAGTCTCGTGCCTTTTTTACTTTTCCCTGGAACACTCTCTCACAGTCTGTGTCTAAAACCTAAAAGACAAATAATGGATTTGATCAACTGGTCTCTGAATGTAATTGACACGCTCTTCTCAACGAGAAGCCCCGGCTCGGGACAGCCAGAGTGCCCTGGAGGTACTTTCCCTGCCGGATACACGATGGACGGGTGGCAGAAATGGAGGATCGTGTGCCTGGCGGGACTGTCGATCGAGGACGCTGAAGATATCTACCTATTCGGAACCATGATAACAGGGTTCTTGCTGATCGGAGCTGGCTTGGCCCTGGCTTATTGGAGAATTAAGAGAGCGGAACCGGCTGTTCAAACCCCCACAAGGCTGCCCGCTGGAATTGAAACGATGGGACGAGGCGCGACTTCTCAGAAAGGGCTCACTGAGTGCAGCATGGTTAAGATCTTGGAAAAGCTCACCACGGCTGCCGTGAATACTCAGAATAAGACCTCTGAGCGTACATCGGATTACATCAAGAAGTTCACTCAGAATAACACCTCTGAGCGAAAGTTGGATCATATCTTGGAGCAGCTCACTGCGGTCGTGAGGTCTCAGAATCTGCTCTTTAAGCACAAGAATGACAACATCACGGAGCGCAAGTTTGACAACATCATGGAGAAGCTCGCGGCTCTCCAACGGGAGATTGAGAGACCAGTGTCGGTGTGTTAACGTACAACTTTGAAATTCTCATGAGTTGTTCGCATTAAAAGAAAAACCACCATCATAACTCGGCTATCCCTTAGGCGCCAGCTGCGGTCTCAAGGCTGGAGCCGAACAAAGACTCCCTGATAACGACTGTGTTTAGACTGTTCTTCCCATTCTATGCAAGGCCACCTGGGTTGGCTGGAAGACTGTTTACTTAGCCTGGCAGGGCGAAGGACACTGTCTCAGCTGAACTCTGGACACACACACACACACACACACACACACACACACACACAAACACACTGATACACACTCATTCCCCCTCCCTTTCCAAACGCCTTCGATGCTTGTTCCCTCCCGGAGAAGATGGCGGTCGACTGGACCAGCGCAGACATGCTGCAGGACCAGATACGCTGTCTACACCAGCTCTCTCTTACCCTTTACCCGTCCCTGTTGCCTGTCTTGTGTTTCTATAGTGTACTGATAGTCATGTGCTTTTGTGCTGAGGTGTTTTTTTCTGTTATCAAACTATTCTCCCAGTAGGAGCTCAGTCTGAATGGAGCTTTTCTTTCTCCTCCTCTCACCTCATGTTATGTATTTTCATTGTTTTTTTCCTATCAGCCTACCTCTCTGACATGTCTCCCCAATGTGTTGTTTGTGTAAGTTTGGTCAGAAGGTTCCTTTGTAAGTGTGCATGCGCCATTAGCATGCTGCCTGCTGTAACCCTAATTTCCTTTGGGATTAATAAAGTATTCTGATTCTGAAACAAACACTTCTCACACTCAAACTCTGACTTTCTGCAACACAGGAGCTCTTGAGCCTGTTCAAAATGCTTAAATGTACAGTTTGTCTGTGTGTGTGTGTGTGTGTGTGTGTGTGTGTGTGTGTGTGTGTGTTCTTTAGAAAATCTTCAGCTTGTTTTGATAGAAAGGGTTGAGACAATAGATGTAGTTTCATTTTTAGGTTTTTGGGGGGTTGATCGCAGTAAAATATCCAGTAATACATGTAATGGCACAAGCCGCTGCAGTGTTCTCCTGAATGATAGGTGTGAACACTCAGACAATATCGTCACATAAGCGCTGATATCGGAGGAGAAATCGTCAAAATCAGAAGCCAAGACTTTGTCGAGGGTGTTGTGCAAAGTTTTTTCCACAAACTCAAGTTTTCAAACTGTTCCAACGACTCCATTTATGTTTCCTTATATCTCTGAGCTTCTGTGCTGGAACATCATTAAAAAAGCAGGAAAAACAAAACCGTACAGACGTGTGATGGTTCACTGCAGCGGCTGTGGCAACAACTTATTAAGTTGGAAAATCATGAGGTGCATGACCAGCGGACGCACCACAAAGATTGTGTTGTGTGACACATGATGTGATGTGAAAATCAGTGCACAACACAACTGACACGTCGAGCATAACCAGCATAACTTAGCTATACAGCATGTACCTGACACCAGTACCTGCACTGCCATCTTTAAATCCACATCACAGTTATACTAATTGTCAGGCTTATAATATATTTGCTGCTCTCAGGTGTTTATAGTAGTGCTGGGCGATATGGAAAAAATATTTATCACGATATGAAATATTTTATATCACAATAACGATATATCTCGATATACAACCTGACCTGTGGTCATCTAGAAAGTGCGCAGTCTGTAAACAGCAAGTGCCGAGGGTGCAGTCTTTGTTTTGAGTTACCGTAAAGTATGTCGCAAATCCGGGTGCACGTACAGCAGCACCAGCTCGCAAACCACGAGACGGAGTTTCTTTGCGAAAAATATCATTTTTTTTATACTTTATTTTTACTTGCATAAAGTTAAGAGCATGTATAGTGAGAAGACAACACTAATATATTTTCCACAGGCTATTTAACCCTTTAAGACATACCATAGAACCAAGTCCGCCAGAGCTTATCTTTATGCTTTTACATGCTGTAGTGCCAACTGTGGGAGCATGTCAAGTTTCCATACATCAATACAACCGTTATAGCCCAAATTTTAATAATATGTATGCATTAAGTCCATAGTAACTACATAAATTGCAAAAACTTGTAGTGCAATAAACTACAAAAAAAACTGAAAATCGTTTTTGTTTTGTTTTTTACATATATTTCTAGTTAAAAAAAATGTAAGAGGTGTATCCCTCAAAACTGTAAATACAAAAATTTCCAACCATGAGAAATTTATTTTGAGTGTCTTCACATTTTTATTTTTGAGATACACTAATTTTTATATACTACAGGAAAAATGAAAATAAATATTATAATGCATCAAAATAAACTAATTCCAACAGTGTAATTTGAGTTCTAAGCATCCCAGAAATGATACAGAAAAGCATAAAGTAAAACATGACTTTTAAAAACACCAACATAGGCTTATAAGGCCCTTTCGGGAAAATGACGTCACTTCCGGTTTCGGGCAGGTAATGGCGGACATGTGATAGTTCGCGCTGACGTATATGCCAACGTAGGAAGTGTTATGAACATCGGCAAAGCGTGTTTGTGGAATATTATGTTTTTGTAGCTGCAGTGCTTTTTATGCAATTTTTGCAAAGCTATATGTGGAAGGAAACTGTGACCTAGGACAAGCTAATGGCATACGATGTAAGTACAACTCCTCCGGTTTCACATGCAAAAAAAAAAATATTGCACTACCTTACGTGGTTCCAGTTCTACAGGGATTTAAAAATAGTTAGGCAAAACACAGTGTGCCTGCTCCAACCGGTTGTAAAGGGTTAATTATATATTTTATGTAATAATTTATAAAATTTGGGTTAGTACGATATAAACGATAGAAGACAAATGGCACGGTAGACACTTTTCTATCGTCCACACGATATATATCGTCATGTTGCCCAGCACTAGTTTATAGTGCAGGAGAGTCACATGTGCGTCAGCTTAAAGATGATGTGCAAATGCAGCAACAGAATGATGATATACCATTTATGTGCGTCACAACACTTTCAGCAACAGCCTATTCACATTTTTAAAAAAGGTCGGGTGCTGTGTCGGTCTTCAAGGCGACAACAATAAACAGTGATACTGAAGTCAGGTTCAGGACAGATTTCTCCTTATCTGTCATTACTGACAGAACCACAGATTTCAGTGATATCTTAATAAATTGTTTATGGCAAGTTTAAACATGTTTGATAGATGCTGAGGCTAACAGATGTGTAGCTACACAACTTACAGCTGTAGATATCAGCATCATTACTCACCAGGAATTTTTCCAGATCTGTCTCTCATTACAGGCTCTGCAAGACAAATAACAGGCACTTGACTATGGGCTCAAATTGTGGTCATAAATATTTTGTACTTTGTACTGAGTTTTGTAACCTTGTGAGCTAAACTATGTGAACATTTTATGTTTGTGCATCTACAGATGAGAATTTGTGTGTGTAAAAAAGATTTGTTTGTAAAAAATATTTACACGAGTTACACATTTTTTGTTAAGGTCTGGTTACAGATACAAAGCAAAATACTACGAGTAAAACTCTGTGCTACATTTGTGATTAACATGACATTGACCAATCAAGAAAAATCGGGTCAAAATTTGTACTTGTAAGTTGAAATCCACACAGCCAGGGAACCTGAGTGCAGAGTTTTACACAGGGCTCTAGACTAACCTTTTGTCACAGTTGCACTCTTGCACCAGCACAAAAATTAGGCGCACCCAAATTTTTCAACCGCATTGCTTAAAACCGCAGTTTTACATGCTCACTTTTTTGGGGGGAAATTGCTGTCCATAAGGACAGTATTACTTTGTAAATGATTAACTAACAATCTTGTCAACACAAAGTTCTTTATTTGGAGCACAGTTCTGCAAGAAAGATAAGTTACTGAAAAAGTGTTTGTGCTTAAAGTGTTTTGGCACTCTTTGTCAATATTGTAGAAAATGTTCAACTTAATCATCATCTCGGCTCCTCTGACGACCTGTTTGCTGCTGCTGCCTGCAGTGGGGAGAGGGGACACTTGGGCAGTGCATTTATCGCAGCATATAATGTGTTTTCTGGATACACAGCTGCTTTTTCAGCATTCAAAGATTGATGGCACCGTGTCAGAGCTGGCTATGAATTTCAGACGGATCAGGCCTTAACTTAACAAAAAAGTTATCAATAGTTCTTTTCATCTTTTCTTATTACCCACAGCTACATCCACTTCTGTCAGGCCTAGGCCGCTCACTAGGGCTGACTATCATCACTGATTTCTATAATTGATTCGATTCAATTTTGCCTCAGACAGTCAGAAATATTATAATTCTGATGATTTATTAGTACTGATACTTGTGAGACTTTATCAAAGTTGTGAGCATCACAGCAGATGCCTTTGTGTCAAAGTAACTGAGGATAAAACACAGAAGAACATGAAGGTGATTTTCTGGCCTGGCTTTTTATAGCAGATAACCTTGAAAAGATTCTGCAATTTTGCATAATTTTAAAAAGTATAAATTTCATCAGTATTGAACAGCAGAAATTAGGCTTTGTTGTCCAAGGACATTTACGTGAAAAAAAAAGAAAGAAAAAAAGACAGCGGCCGACAGCGCTGTAAACAACGGTAGACTGGTGGGTAATAAGCAAATGAATAATGCAGAAAACAGAGATTTGAGCTGTGCATGAAGTGGGATGTTATTGTGGTGGAAACAAAACAGCAAAATAAGACATTTATCAAATGTGAATCATAGTTTGGATCTTCTTTTGCTGCTGGTTCAGTGAATTTTGGTTGGAGAGAGACAAACTCTGCAGCTCAGAATCAAGTGCAAGAAAGACGTAACCATTGCGCGGACCCGACGCATCAGAATCAGTGAGCTGTCGGCTTTCAGCCCCGACGGCGTGTCCGTGTACGTGCTGTCGGGTGAGAAAGCTGAAAAAGAGAAAGCTGATTCTGATGCGTCGGGTCCGCTCTGTGTTTACTTCTTTGTGCAGAATCCGTGTACCTGCTCTCATTTGTGGTTTGATGGTTTTAGACATACTTTTATGAGCTTTAACCTGAGATTCTGGCGTTTCTGGCAAAATACATTTATATTTAAAAGTCGATTCAGGATTTAATGAATCGATATCGCTTTATTCAAGCTACTCACCTCTCTCGCTGTGGCTGATTTTTAGCTCAAGAGCCTCATGATTAAAAGTAGATTCTTAATCCAAACTTAACCATTGACTGTTTGATCGACTTGAATTTATGATCCTAAAGCAGAGACCCTTTTTGCACTGTTAGCCTTTATTTCCAATTCACATGTAATCTAAGTCTACATGCAAATTTGAATTTGTAATGAAATTGTTGCTGCGTTTGCACACACTGTTTAATAAAAGTACAGTTAAGCAAATGTTAGTGTATAAGAAGTGAATTTGTATTTTGTTTTTCCACATACTGTACAACTGAGTGTGGACAAAACAACATCAACATTTAAAAAAAAAATTAAAATATGAGTTTTTAGAGGGGTTTTTTTCCAGATGCATTAAAACTTAAATACTCACCAACAACAAGTTCAATGCTGAATGTTTGTTTTTGCTGCAGACGTGGAAAATCACAGGTGTAGACTCCACTGTCATTCACCACGGTGTTTTTGATCATGATGGAGGCGTTACCAAACTGCAGCTCTAGTGGAAAATGTGAGACCCGTCCACTGAAGTGCTCGTCTTGACCTGGAAGGCCATTATAGTAATGAAGGCCTCCATCGTACCTGAACACCTCCTGTTTATTTGGATCAACTTTCCTCCAGTTAAACAGCTTTTGTACAATGTTCTCCTTGGTGCTGAGTGAGCAAGGCAGGATGGCGTCACTTCGTTCTAGTACAACCACTTTGATTCGTGAACCTGAAGGACAAAACATTTTTTAATCATAATGCGGACCAAATGGGAATAGTGAGCAATGGGGTTCCATTGCGCTGTAAAAACAGGTTACATGTATGTTAAACAATAGCCTGGCTGCTGGCTATTATTTTTTAGAATAATTATAATAAAGTACATTTAAGCAAATGTTAGCCAAGAAAGTTCTCCACAAGACAACAATGAGACCATATTTAAAGCTTACTTTCAGAGTAGTTTAACATTTGTTAAATTTTTATTCCATTTACAGAAACATTTGACCGTCCTTTTCTAGAGGTTTAGATAAAAATAGAATTACTGACTTGCCGTTGCACTCCTGAAAAGTGTTTCATAAGAACTTTACAGTGAAGATGATTTCAGAACTTTTAGGTATAAAAATGCCGTAATACTACTGTATTACTGTTTTGGATCACTCTCTCTTATCTCATCTCACTACAGTCAAAGTGGCTTTCAGCTGTAAATGCAACCTGTTGCATGTGTGAAGGTGATTAGTTATGTTGTTATAATCTAAGTAAGGAGGCTTAGAAAGGACTCCTCTCTTCAAAATATTTCTTAGCCAGCTTAGAAGCTACACCACACAGAATACACCTGAATGAGATGAAGACAGGTGTGAACAGTGCAGGTGCAAGGAGGAGAGGTAGTGAAAGTAGAGTTTAAAGACTTTGGGTCAACCATCCAAATGCAATTGACAGTGCAGGCGGCTTTTTATCTTAGTTAACTTTATTAATTAACTAAAACTGGATGATGATGACGTTTAGCGAGGCTTTAAATCTTTTGTAAGCAAAATGTGTCCTTTAAGGTTGAGTTTTTAGTGACACAATAAGTATAAGAAAGCCACTTATATAAAAATGTAAAGTTTAAATTTTATACAAATATATTTGCACAAGTAGTTCAGTAAGACATGAAGCATGTTGTCAGACCCAGCATTCATACTACTTAGCTAAGGTGGCTAAGGTGGTATGAATGCTGGGTCTGACTACGAACTTATATCCGTAAACTAAAAATTAGCATTAGCATCCTTACCTTCAGCTGATGCAGATAGTATCAGAACGTCGAGACACAACAACAAACACTCTGATGCTGACAACATCTTTAAAAGATTCATTGTCCGACAGGTCTCTTAACGTTAGCGCTTATGGCTACAGAAGCTATCCTCCGCCTTAGCTATCAGGCTGAAGTCAAAATGACTGTGGATGATTTTGGAACTCCCGACAAACAATCCCAATATAGAAAAAGTTAGTAGACTACAAGTTAAACGGATTTATACAGCTGTAGGGCGTAAATTGTGCCAAAACAAAAACTTCGTGTTTGTTTACGATTTCCGGTTGTATTGCTTCTTCTTCTTCTTCTTCTTCATCTTCTTCTTCTGTATAGGTCTATTAGTGGTTGGCAAACAGCAAAATGGTGCATTACCGCCACCAACTGGTGTGGAGTGTGGACCGAAATGACAAAAAATAAAATAAAATAAAATAAAATATTCACATTCTCCCGAACAAATGGGTCTGCCTTAAAAACCAAAATACAGCCTGATAGCTTTCACTTATAGAGCTCATGCGAAATAAATCAAACAAGTCCAACTCCACTTTCATATCGTCCAGCTTTTTGATCAGTTGTCTCCTTTCCATATCATACTTCTGACAATGCAATAAAACATGTTCTATTGTTTCCTGTTCTCTACTGCAGTCACACTCCCCTGTACAGTGTTTACCTATTAAAAATAATGTGCTATTTAAGCCAGTGTGTCCAAATCTCAGTCGAGATATAATCGTCTCCTCTCTCCTGTTTCGTCCAGTACTTCTCATGTCCCCCACTTTCCTTTGGATGTTGTACAACCATCGCCCTTTCCTCTTCTCCTCCCATTGCTTTTGCCACCTTTCCTTCATTTTGTGTCGTATTCTGCCCTTGAGCTCCGTCCTACTCACACTAATAACCTTATCTACCATCGGTCTTCTTGTTGCGACTTTTGCTGTCCTAGCTGCCATTTCATTTCCTTTAACTCCATGATGCGCTGGTACCCATAAGAATGTGACCACAAGCCCCATCATAACAATTCTGAACAATGTTTGCTGGATCTCTATCAGAATGTCAGGTCTGCAGTCTGAGTAACTGTCCTGCAGGCTGGCCAGTGATGAGCTCGAGTCTGAACATACCACAGATCTCAGTGGTTTCGTTTCCTCAATCCACTGGACTGCTAACAATATGGAAACCATTTCACCCGTGTACACTGACAAATCGTCACTGATCCTTTTCCCCACCTTGATATTAAATTCAGGAACTATAAAGGCTATCCCACTTTGGTTGGCTGTATTCTTTGATACATCTGTGTAGATTTTGACATAACTATAATACTGATTAATATATTACTGCACTGTAAGCGAATTTAAGACCATGTTCTTGTAAACTTGACCAGTAATTCAATGTCAGTTGCTCTCTTCTTATTTGTAACGGCATTTCCCCCGATTCAACCTGTAGTGCTGCTGCAGATGTTGTTTTGAATGCACCTGAGCAAAGTCTTAACGCTTGATATTGGATACTATCTAACCTACGAAGACTTGTACTGGCAGCAGAATTATATACTATACACCAATAATCCAATACTGACCTAATCAACCCAGTATATAGAGCTTTTAAAGATTTCCTATCTTTAACTGGTATGGAGTATATACTGGAACACCCCCCCCCCCCCCCCCCCAAATCCTTTCTAACAATTTTGACTCTTTCAAAGACTGAAATAAGGCCTGATAACTTCCAGATTCATTTTGCAATAAATCAATAAGATCCAGTTTCATTTTTATATTACTGAGGTTTTGGATCAATTGTCTCCTCCACCTGATACTTCTGACAGTGCAATATAACATGTTCTATCATTTCTTCTTCTCCACAGTAATCACATTTCCCTGTATTATGTTTCCCTATCATGAATAGTGTAGTGTTCAAACCAGTATGTCCAAACCTCATTCTTTTTCCTTTTTTCCCACCTGTCCCGTTTGGATCTTTTGCCATCAGAATTATTGTCTAAAGGCGAAGAAAGATGCCCAACGGATTTACTTTACCAAAATGGACCATCCCGGCCTTGCCGTATTGGTCTATTTGATCCACCTTTGCTTTTATTGTTTATTTTATTTTCACTTGCTAAACACAGGACAGACATGACTGGGGGAAAGAAAAGGGAGAAAGAAAGAGAGGTAGGGAAAGAAACACAGCGGAGAAGAGGGACGGCAAAAACCAACAAAACAAACAGACAAAAAATACATATCAATCACCTGATCACCTGTTCAGAAAGAAAAAAGAGAAAACAAGCAAAATAAGAGAGCAATAACAACATCATTGGGATGAACTATGTGAATAGTAAATACTAAATATTGAATATTATTGTGCAGCACGTAAGATCAACAGCGCACAGTGTGCTTAGAGGTAGGAGCCAAAAAGAGTGTAGTTTGTGTGTGTGAGCACCCGTGTGTACACCTGTGAGCATGAGCGCGATTGATTTTTTAAAAGGTTCCTTCATGTAATGATCTGCTAGAGGGTGTGGGGGGGGCACAGCCCCGTCCTCCAGGGCATGAAGCAGGTATGGAGGAGATCCAGGCTCCAGACAGCCAGAGGTCCTTAGAGCACAAGAGACCAAGGAAAGAGCTGAAGAGAGCCCCAGATGAGGGGTCACTCAGCAGCTGCGGAGCAGAAGCCAGGGGGGTTGCAGTGACTTGCCTGTGAGCTCCGCCGGCAGCCAGCTGTCCCAGAGTGACCGAACCCCAGGCCGAGAGGCTTAGGGTACCCCACCCCTGAAGGAGCCCAAGCGAGCCCCAGGCTTTAGGCCCTGACAAGCAAGAGTGAGCCGGTGTGTACCTGGACGTCCATCCCCGGAAACCAAGAACCACCAGTGCACTGATGTCTGGGGCGTCCGCCACTGGCAGGGGAGTGGTGGGGGAGATAGGCCCTCTAAGGTATGGAGGCCTGAAATGTCCCCAGAGAGGTGGCGTATGATACCCGAACTGACATATAGACACAGACATACAGGCACACACAGATACAAACATCCATTCCCACCCTCATGCTCTCATAGGCAATTACTCCACACTCACCCAACGTGGAGACAGACATAAAGAGACGCTGTACACACAATCACACTCCCCAAGCGTAAGCCCCAGGTCTAGGTACCCTTGCCCCTAGAGGGGGAAACTGAGTTGGACGGCAGGGTGGGCTGCTTTTAACCATGTAAAGCACTTTGTGCTACATTGCTGTATGAAAAGTGCTTTATAAATAAAGATTGATTGATTGATTGAAACTTTACCCAGACCCAGGTAGTGTTACCGTCTTCCCTGGGGTGGAGAGAAGCAGACTGCCCCGACTCCAATTTGGATTGCTTCACCCAATCACACAGGCCTTTCTCCGGAACACACCACACCTTTTCCAAGCTACTACTGCTTCGCTGCCCGACTCACCGGAGGTCGTTATGTCCTGCTCGTCAGTCCAGCCTCCAGAAAAACAGCGGTGCTCACACCGCAGATGCTCCTCGCCACAGTCAATCCCCAGGATTCCTGAGCAGCCGACTGTGGTGAGTGAAACGGACAATTTTCCTATTTCGGACTGTGAGACTGTTTTTTCCTGGGCTGTGTTTTGTGCGGCAGATACCAATAAGAACTGCTTATCAGCCGTCCAGCAGCCTTCGGCTCAGCTCCCAGTGTCGGCCGCAACGCCACCACCTGTCACACCTCCACCACAATCTGGCCCGCTACCTGTAGCCCAGTCTTCAGCCCCCTCTGCCACTCAGCCGCTACCACAACCAGAATCACTACAACCTTTGTTGCAGTCCATAACTCAGTCAGTAGCTCAGTTGGTAGCGCAGTCATTAGCTTTGTCATCAGTTCAGGCTCCAGTGTCACCCTCTCACCTTCTCAGTTGCCACTAGGTCAGTCTCCAGTGTCCCCGCTACCTGTGGCTCAGTCTCCAGTGTCTCTTGTGGCTCTGTCTCCTGTAGCGCGGTCACCTGTTCAACAGCTCCTAGCGCTGTCTCCTGTGTTGCAGCTAGCTGGGTCTACTATTCAGTCTTCAATTCTATCGGCCACTTTGCCATTTGTTATCTCTATGCAGGGAGAAAATCTAATTTCAACCCAGGGTGCTTCTCACGATTTAGCTGCTTTTGGCACAGTTATTAACTCCAGGGCTTCCCCAGAGGCTAGGTCTCAGCCCCCGCAGATTCTTGACCCCTGAAGGTTAGGCAGCCCCCTGAGAACTGCACCGTGTTAGCCTAGGCAGAGCCAATGCCCTGAGCAGATTCAATCTCCTTTGTGTGACGACTCCATGCCTGCTGGCTTTGTGTTAGCCTCCGCTGGAGGGTTTGAGGGGCCCGTCCGGCCTTCGTCTTCAGTCTCCGCTGGAGGGTCCAAGGGGCCTGTCCGGCCTTCGTGTGTCTCCGCTGGAGGGTCCCAGGGACTGCTTCAGCCGTCTGTCTCCACTGGAAGGTGGAGGGTCCGAGGAATCTATCCAGCCTGCAGCACCACCACCTGCAGCTCCCACACCGTTGCCTGCAGCGCGTCGTTGCCTGCAGCGCGTCGTTGCCTGCAGCACCTCCTCGGCTGCAGACCAACTCTGTCACTGCCGCCGCTGCCTTCCGCGTGGTTGGCCCCCGGATTTATTCCACTGGTGCTGCTACCGCTGCTTTTTGCACGGTCGGTCTGAAGAAATGAACTGATTTGAACTTCTGTGCTGCTGGCCTCCCAGTCGGCCCCCTGAACTGCCCTGTTTTGGACTCCTGTGTTGCCATCCTCCGGGTCGGCCTCTTGACCTGTTTGTGATCTGCTTCCAATGCTTCAGTTTTTTGTTTGTGGTTGTTTTGTTTTCAGCCTCCTGTCTCCTATGCCCTGATTACTGCTTTGTGTGTTTAAGACCTGTGTGTTCTCCTGCCTGTTGCTAGTTCGTCTGTGTTATTTGGTGTTTTCTGGTCTGTGTATCTCCCTCCGTCGTCTCAGGTTGTCTCTGCCTGCATCTCTGTTTTTGGTTTGTTTCTGTAAGTTTTCCCAGTTTTAGGTTTTTGCTTAGTTTCCATGCTCACCCTCGCAATTTCTGTTTGTATCATCATCAATAAACTCACTTGCATCAGAGCTGCCTGCATAAAGGGTCCTTGAATAATTCCACACAGCTTGCCCCACAAACCGTGACAATATGTATGTGTTATGAGAGTGTAAGTAATGTGAATGTCTAAGTTGTGGGATAAAATTGAGGCACAGGCAGCCAGAAGGGGACAGAGGGGGGGATGCCTGCGCTGCACCCTGGTGACACACCTTCACCCCGAGGCCCTACTTGTGTTGTTGAGTGTGGTGGAACGGGAAGAGGGAGGCTGTTGGAGATGGAGAGTGAAGGAAGGGAGGGGCAAGTGACCCCTCCCTGGGGCCAGCTCCCCCACTGACCCCGGGAGGCAACCCCATACTCTGCAACCCACCAGGGCAAGGGTGCCCAGGACCATCCGGACTGGGGCCCAGTTCAGCAGCGCCGCACGGCCACACAGAGCCCGGGACAGCCCACCCGCACCCGACCCCACCATAGAGAAAATGCACCCACCCCGTCATCCTCTCATCTTCCAGACTACACAACACATTAGACACCCAGGCTAAGTTCTTCCTCCACCTCTCCTGTATCTCTCCCCCACCTACAGAGTCAGTTCCTGGAGAGAGGAATGGTAAAATGGTAAATGGCCTGTATTTATATAGCGCTTTTCTAGTCCCTAAAGACCCCAAAGCGCTTTACATATCCAGTCATTCACCCATTCATTCACACACTGGTGATGGCAAGCTACGTAGCCACAGCCACCCTGGGGCGCACCCAAGGACACAACGACTGAGACTGTCCAAGCCGGGGCTCGAACCGGCAACCTTCCGATTACAAGGCGAACTCCCAACTCTTGAGCCACAATCGCCCCGATTGTGGTGCAGACCTCCTGCAAGATATAACAGCCTCCCCCACTAGTTGAAGAGCCGCTCAGGTGGCTCGATGCACTGGCGGCACCCCACACCAGGGTTGAGCCCTCCAAGGAAGACGCTCCTGGGGAATCCCCCGATGCCCCAAGCCTGTCTCTACCCCCACACCAATCACAACAGCGAAGGTGGGCCCAAACTATGACTGGTGTCTGGTGTAAGAGTGTTATAACCTACTGTGGTGGATTTTTGTATGACATGTATACCTATATATCTAATGCGGTGGATTTTGTAATAAATGTTTTTCATGCAGCACATTCATGAGACATATCTGTTAAAAATAGTAACATGGTAACAGAGATACTGGAAACAACATAATGAAATCGCTGTCATACACACACACTATAAACCTACACTGGAGTGTCTATTTTTATGTAATGCATTTAACCCATATATTTGATGTAGTTAGGTCAAGTATTATTCACATGAATATCATAAGATTACAAAAAGCTATGCTATTTGCTGTGACCTTTGACCATGTTGTGACCGATTGTCAGAAGGCAAAGCAAAGGGTTAACCTAAGGGTTAACTTGACCCTGCACCTGCTGTTTTTGGGCGCGTGGGAAAGTTACTCAGCAGCAGCACAAGGTGGGACTACTGGTACCTTTAAAAGGGGACCTGGGAAAGCCCTCGGGGCTTTTTCCTGCTGCCTGTCCATTGGGGTTGGTCCCAACCTGCATGCGCTTACGGCAAACACCCTAGGGGAGCTTTGCTTTTCCTTCTGTTTTGCTGAGCTGCACTGTTCAATAAAACAGCTGGCATAGAACTTTGCTCCTCTCCTGTGATTTTTGTGTTTTTGACTTTAATTGAAATTGGGAAGCTGAGGTCCACCTACTGCTAATCTGAAGAATTGCTCTCAATTGTGACAACCACAATTTGGCGACCGAACGAAGGGACAACCACAATTTGGCGACCGAACGAAGGGACAAGGAGTTGGAGGCGTCAGCCGTGGACCTTGGGTGTTGTTGCCACTCGGCGCACCCAGAGAGCACCAAGCGGCCGCATAAGATAAGGTAAGCAGAGCTTTTTTCTGCATAAAATAATTGGTGCTGTCAGAGGGGATTCCGCCCAGGTTCAAGGTACATTTTCGCCTCGCCTTGAAAAAGAACTTTTAATGTGTCCTTTGTAATTGGATAGTTAAAAATGTTGCATTGTTAAAATTATTAATATGGGAGAAAGTGAAGGAGCAGAGTTTAATGCTGGGATCTATGTGTAACTTTGCTGTGAAACCATGGTGCGGAGGTGTGAGTGTGGCTGTGAGTGGGAGCTGCTGCATGTGTAAAGACGTTATCTGTCTTGACCTGTGTTTGGGTTGATGACTGCTGAGCGGTGAGACAGTGTGCGCTAAGTGGGATCTGTTGCTTTCTGCTTTTTTTTGGGTTATAGCTCTTGGAGGAGTTTGTTCTGTTATTCTTTAGTGTTGAAGCTGAAGGATAGACTTGTTAGTGTGTGTAAGTTGTGCAGAAGTAAAAAGTTGAAATGATGAAAATTGATGAAAAGTGAAATATATGTTGGCACCGTCAAGGTGGTTACCACAGGAAACCTAGTTATGCATTTAGGTTGAAAAGTTAAGGGATGTCAGAAAATAACGGGCAAGTTTCAAACCGCTCACACAGGTTACAGATGCACACATCAGTGACATCATCACTCACCTGGGATTTCTCCTGATCGATCTTTCAAGGTCAGTTCTGAAAGGCAAAAATTAAACATGTTTTTTCACACAGCATCATGAAGTCACGATGGAGCTGATGTTTCTGCATCACCTCTGTGAACATCTCTTGGTTCAGGTAACAAACTGATGAGGTGACAGCTTCCAGCAGCGTTCTTACAGGGTTTATTTTCAGGATGCTTTCTACTCACCAACAACAAGTTTAATGCAGAACCTTTGTTCTGGCTGCAGATGTGGAAAATCACAGGTGTAGACTCCACTGTCAGCCACTGTGGTGTTTCTGATGATGATGGAGGCGTTACCAAACTGCAGCTCTTGTGGAAAATGTGAGACCCGTCCTCTGAAGTGCTCGTCTTGACCTCGACGTCCATTATTGTAATGAAGACCTTCATCATACATGAACACCTCCTGTTTAGTTGGTGCTTTTTTCCTCCAAGTGGTCCTGCTTCTTAAACTCCGATACATAATCTCCCCAAAAAATTGTGTTTCTGTTCTGTTTGTATATGTGGACTTTTTTTTTTTCTGCTGATACAACCAAATTTCCTCTTGTGGGACAATTAAAGGATTATTCTATTCTAAATCTGTGGACATCTACTTTAGTTTACATGTGATTGTGTTTTTTCCCCTCTTCCTTAAACTTTCATTGTTTATACCGTTTAATAAAAAGATTGGGTGCCATTTTTACATGATCAAACTTTTTCTTCATTAAGTCAATAATTTACAAAAATAGAAAATGAGTGTTTTTCTGATCATAGTCATCACTTTAAGACTCCACATGTTTGACTTCCTCACATGATCACAGAGTTGAAGAGACTAAAACTAAACCTGAATCTAAAACTGAAATCTTCCCTTATCCATGTAACGAGCAGCAGCTGCTGTCGTTCTGCTCTTTCAGAAGATGGTTTTGCTCAAAGCTGCACATTTTAAATATTTACTGTCATTAGTTTTCTTCTTTCCATGTGCTGTGACTGCAGATACAGTCAGGAGAAAGATGCACAAATATAAACTCCTCACAGAATTCACTTCAACAAACTGAAAGAAGCAACGGCAGACCGACCGACTGCGGTCTACAGCGGGGAGCTGGTCGGGGAGGTCGCTGGTCGTGGAAGGGGCGGGCCGTCGTCGGTCGGAAGAAGTGAAAGGGGCGGGCCGTCGTCGGTTGGGAGAAGGGGCGGTCCGACGCCGGTCGGGAGAAGTGAAAGGGGCGGGCCGTCGTCGGTTGGGAGAAGGGGCAGTCCGACGCCGGTCGGGAGAAGTGAAAGGGGCGGGCCGTCGTCGGTTGGGAGAAGTGAAAGGGGCGGGCCGTCGTCGGTTGGGAGAAGGGGCAGTCCGACGCCGGTCGGGAGAAGTGAAAGGGGCGGGCCGTCGTCGGTCGGGAGAAGTGAAAGGGGCGGGCCGTCGTCGGTTGGGAGAAGGGGCAGTCCGACGCCGGTCGGGAGAAGTGAAAGGGGCGGGCCGTCGTCGGTTGGGAGAAGGGGCGGTCCGACGCCGGTCGGGAGAAGTGAAAGGGGCGGGCCGTCGTCGGTTGGGAGAAGGGGCGGTCCGACGCCGGTCGGGAGAAGTGAAAGGGGCGGGCCGTCGTCGGTTGGGAGAAGGGCGGTCCGTCGTCGGTCGGGAGAAGTGAAAGGGGCGGGCCGTCGTCGGACGGGGAAGGGGCGGTCCGACGCCGGTCGGGAGCTTTTCGCTGTCGGTTGGGAGCTTTTTCGCCGGTTATAAAGCCCGGTCAGCTCGCGCTCTGTTACTCTTCTCTCGTCTTCGCTCGGAGCAGCTCCCCGCTCTTGGCCCATCGGTCTGCCGTTGCTTTTTTCAGTTTGCCGAAATGAAGTCTGTGAGGATTTTGTGCATCTGTCTCCTGACTGTATCTGCAGTTATAGGAAATGAAAAGTGTAAGAAAACTAATGACAGTAAATATTTAAAGCTCTGAGCGAAAATATTCTAAATTTCTGCAGAAATGAACTGAAGGAGGAATTGGATCCTTTTATCGCTCACTTTAAGTACATCTGTGTGGTCTTACAGTACTTGGAGTAAAAGTACTTAAAGAAAACTTCTGTCTGCAGTTTTTGGAGCTCATTTGAAATATTCAGCTGCTTTCTGGAACAGTCAGCAGCGTTTAGTTTGGACTGATAAACACGGATCAGTAGAATACAATAGAATGAGGATGGAGTTCAGTTCAGTGATAGTTGTTGGACAGAAGCTGCTCCTGCAGCAGGTGAACCTTCTTCAGTATCCTGAGGAATTTTTTTTTTTTTTACAATAGCAGCAGCTTCTCTGATCATTGAAGGTCCTCATTGATTGAAACGCCCCAAAATTTAAAGCAAAGCACTCTCTCCCTCCTCACCCCCTACACCCCTCTATGTCGCCTCAAATCAGTTATGATTAATTTTTTTATTGATTGTAAGTAATACTAAAATAGTGCTGTGACTGACAAAGTGGGGTTTCTGTTTCTAACAGTGTGTTAAAGCAGTGCAGAGAAGCTCCAGGAATGTGTTTTAACAGACATCAGTATTATTGATAAGATTAAAAAGATTAATAATGGTACACACAAATGTTAATGTGAGGAAAAATGTTATTTCACAGTAAGTTGTTTTATACATTTGCATGAACCATAGTATGATCGATGGGCAGAACTTTGGAATTTGAATTTAACTTATTTAAATTCAGTTTCTGATGGCACAAAGTTCTGCCCATAGCACAGCTTCTATTTAGAAATATTAAAGCAATGAGGACATGCCTTAAACCTGTATTCTATCAGGAGCAACCAGATGGCAAAAGTTTATCCCAAAAGGTGGATTTTGATCACCTGTTCACGCGCTTTCAGTTCAGTTCTCCCACTGAAAACGCTACGTCCTAAAGAACAGAATCCACCTTTTGCGATCTACTTACCCGAATGACTGAGCATGCATGAAGACGATAGAGCTTATCCTGTCACAGTAGGATAAGCTCTATCTGCACTGGTAGTATCACAGGGACCTCAGCTACAGAGAAGTGAAGTAAAACATCTGAACACACTGAGTCTGAGTTACAGTCAAACGTCAAACTATGAACTGCATATTTCAACATCCTGAATAAAACATGCTTCATTCTTCAGGTCCAGGAGTCGTCACAGTGAATGTCTCAGAAGAAAGTGATGTCATCTTACCCTGCTCCCTCAGCACCAATCAGAACCTTGAACAGAAGCTGTTTGATTGGAGGAAAAATGCACCAACTAAACAGGAGGTGTTCATGTATGATGGAGGCCTTCATTACAATAATGGACGTCGAGGTCAAGACGAGCACTTCAGAGGACGGGTCTCACATTTTCCACAAGAGCTGCAGTTTGGTAACGCCTCCATCATCATCAGAAACACCACAGTGGCTGACAGTGGAGTCTACACCTGTGATTTTCCACATCTGCAGCCAGAACAAACATTCTGCATTAAACTTGTTGTTGGTGAGTAGAAAGCATCCTGAAAATAAACCCTGTAAGAACACTGCTGGAAGCTGTCACCTCATCAGTTTGTTACCTGAACCAAGAGATGTTCACAGAGGTGATGCAGAAACATCAGCTCCATCATGAGTTCATGATGCTGTGTGAAAAAACATGTTTAATTTTTGCCTTTCAGAACTGACCTTGAAAGATCGATCAGGAGAAATCCCAGGTGAGTGATGATGTCACTGATGTGTGCATCTGTAACCTGTGTGAGCGGTTTGAAACCTGCTGAAATGTGACTTTAGTCAGATGTACATCAGATCTGTGGTTGTGTCAGTAATGACCGATGAAGAGGAGTCGGTGCTGAGCCTGACTCTGATGTCACTGAGCTCTACATGTGCAGTTTGTAGAGGCTGCTGTGTGGACTGGGATCAAACCTGTGCTGGTGTCCAAATGTGTGAGTAACGGTACGTTCCCTCTGGGGCACAGAGTCGTAGCACACAGAGAGCAGATGTAGCAATCAGTGATGTTATCAGTCAAGCCATCAGATTTCTCTGATCAGTCTTTAAGGTCACACTCTGGGTCACAGTCTAACAAATCAATCTGTCTGAAAGCTCAATAATGATGACATCATTTTTACTTCTGTGAAGCTGGACTCAGGACGTTTCCTGTTTGTGTTGATAAATGAAAGTCCTCCCAAACTCTGCTGTAACCTGTAGTAAAGGTTTTTATTTCTCTGCTCTCAAACACGATGTGTTGACATCTCCATCAGGAAAGAGAAGCACATGAGAGCATGACAGCACATTTGTGCTGTAACTGCAGCTTCATGCTGTGTTCACAGGTGCAGCTCCGAAGCCGTTTGTTGGGATCCTGAACATCAGCGAGGACGAGGCGCTGCTGAAGTGTGAGGTCAGAGGTGCTTCTCCAAAGCCTAAAGTAGAGTGGAGGGACAGCGATGGAAACATCCTTCCTGCTGAGGAGCCACAGGTGTCACACACAGGAGAGCGCTATGACATCACCCTCCTCACCACGGTGACCAGGACAAACAGCAGCCTCTTCCACTGTGTAGCCACACAGGAGGAGATGGGCCACGTGACCCGTGATCAGATCGACGTGCGTTACTGTGGTAAGATCTTATTGTGTCGTTGTTTAGACTGTGTTTAATGTTTGTGTGTATCCAGTGTGCTGTATGTGGCGTCCTGCTACAGTCCTGCATGAACTTTCATGTGTTTCAGAGAAAACGTCTGAGGTGAAGTCCTGCTGTGGAGTCGGTGTGTTCATAGCTTTGTGGTTTTCTGGAGTTCTGACTGTCGCTGCAGTTCTGGCTGCATCTGTAGCTGCAAAATGCATCAGAAAACACAAGAAAGGTGAGTTAGAATAATGGATTTATTATTTATAATTTATTTCTGTCTAAGGTTAGACATCCATATAACAGATGCTTTGATCAGTGTCGAGTTCACATTCCTGACATTTTATGTTTGAATCTTTTGCCTTAAACAGGAAAATAGTGGTTTGTTTCCTAATAACTAAAAACTCATAATTCAGAGTGTGCACACCAGGATTATTCTGATAGTTTCAGGCACATTCATGTCAACATGGAGCTGTTCATCTTCACATAATACCACCAAACTTTATCAGTTAATATTCACGGTTCTGAGCATTAAATGATCATTTTAGTCTGACTACAGGTTTTTGTATCACAGTTACCACAAACTGCTGCTTTTCTCCATCTGTGAGTAAAGCAGAGACATGATGTTATAATCTCATCCTTCATGTTCTCACTTTTTCTGCTTTTGCAGCTTCTCAGAGAAACCAGAGAGACGATCCTTCTAAGGAAGCTTGTAACGGTGACGCTTCAGTGACATCACAGCTGTAGTGTGTCTGTGTGGCGCGGGGTGGGGGCGGGGGCGGGGTCACCATTACTTTTTTAAATATTTTGTATTTTCATCCCTTTTGTTATTATTATTTTTTAAACCCGTCTCGTTGTGTCTCCATGTTTCTCACTGCTGTCTGTGATGAGTCAAGGAGATCATATTGATCATATCAGCTGTAAGTGTTTCACTCCAAAACCCACTGCAGGTGCTGGTGATCCTGCAGAAACTGGTTCTACTTTTGTAGATGTCAGATGGTTGTAAACATCAGTGCAGCAGAGATTCTTCATTCAGGGAAACTGACTGTACGTCAGCGTGAAAGCTTTTAGACGTTTGAGACAAAATCCAATAAAAAGCTGCTTTGACTTCTTCAAATATCACTCAGCTTCACGTTGTTGTCAGAACAAACCAAAGTTTCCTGCAAACCTTTGACTGTATTTAAACTTGATGAGATTGACTTTTTCTTTTGTCTTCCTGTCGAGTCGACCTGTTGGAGGAACGTCTGTCTGTATTGGAGGTGTTCACATCTGATTGTTAATTCCTCAGGATGAAATCTGTTTCTATTCAGAGTCATCAGCAGCTGTGCCTTTCACAGTGACGAAGTTTGTACGATTAAAACTGATATTGATGTATTTAAGAACCAAGCTGCTTTCAAAATAATGGATATTTGTGTATTTCATGGTTTTATAAAGCATTTTGACGCTGATTTTATAAAATTTGCATCACACTTTTTAAAGTATTATAAATAAACACTTTTAACTTTAAACTCTGTCATCTGTTTCTGGCTCAGCACCGGGAAGCTTTATTATCACCGTCCATAAATATAGAAATCATTTTACATTCGTAAATTAATTTCAAATTAAAAAATAAAGATTTTAAACGTCTTTTTTATCTTGTTTAATAAAGAAGTGGAAAGTAGTTGTCTCATATAAAAAAACATGTAATAAACTACAGCATACAGTTAGTTACAGTTATATACTGTGTCAGGCATCACATCGGCTAAGATGAACAGGCACATGGGTTAATACATGAGCGGGGCACAGAAAGGGATGGGCAAGAATACCAGAGGCGCAAAACACCAGCTACTGGCAGACAGAACAGTCAGCTGAGACTGCAGGACCAGACTGACCAGCCTGTGCTCTGCCTGGATTGATTACAAGAAGGCCTATGACTCAATGCCCCACAGCTGGATACTGGAATGCCTAGAATTGTACAAGATCAACAGGACCCTAAGAGCCTTCATCAGGAACTCAATGGGGATGTGGCGTACAACACTAGAGGCCAACTCCAAGCCCATAGCAGAAGTCACCATCAAGTGCGGGATCTACCAAGGAGATGCTCTGTCCCCACTGCTGTTCTGCATAGGCCTGAACCCCCTCAGTGAGATCATTAACAAGACTGGCAACGGATACCGACTACGGAACGGAGCGGTTGTCAGCCACCTCCTGTACATGGATGACATCAAGCTGTATGCCAAGAGTAAATGAGACATCGATTCACTGATCCACACCACCAGGATATACAGCAATGTTTCAGTGTTTGTTTCAGTTCGTCAGTTTGCACAAGACAGCTTACCAACGTGTACATGATAAGCTAATACTGCTGTGTGCTGTAGACTACAGTGTGCGCTGTACACCTACTTACTGGTTTTGTCGCATCAGTCTGTGTCTCCGAGGTAATTTGTGTTTCTCCTACAGCTCCGGACCGCAAAAAATGCGCGTGCTCTTTGTGAGCTCGTTCCAGGCTCGTAACCAGCGCGATCTGCCATCAAGGGCGATCATTGGTTAATAGTGATCATGTGACTGATGCAAGCCAGATCCTTTTATTTAGCAAAACCGTGATTAATAGTTAAATATTATTGTTGAGGGGCACAGACAGGACTCCGCACGCACACATTTAAAAAAAATAATTAAATTTTTTTTTTTTTTTAAATTGCCTCAACAAAAGGGCACTTTGTGCTCAAGCCCCTTAGCCGCCCCCCCCCTCTGCACGTGTCTGTGTAGAACTCAATAAATAAAGCGGTGAATAATAATGTGAAACAAAGTTTGTGTCAGAGTTTTTAAATGAAACAGTTCTTGTTCTTGTGTGTCTGTTGTGTTTATGTGTAGCTCATTCACAAACTTCAGACTCATTTTGAAATGAAACCTTTGAGCACAACTGTGATGATCAGCAGCCTCAGATTTCCTTCTTCGACTTTTCTCTGATTCATTTTGATCCTTTGATGGTTTGTTTGTTGAAATTCATTCTTTACTCACAGCTTTACTTCCAGCGCCTCACAGCTCGATGTTCTCACTGCTAAAGACGACACATGAGATGAGTTCAGGATACAAACAGGTGAGAAAGTTTTCAGTCCTTTAGCTTCTTCTTCTAAATTTAAACACTGAATGATAATTTTAAGGTAAATTACAGAATTAATATGGATTCTTTTTGTTACGTGTGAATTCACCTCTTGCACAGGCCTGTTGTGCGTCATCAAGTCAGACTTGTTTTATTTTTAGATTAGTGTTTAAATCTCTTCTTCTACTTCTAAGTGACACCAAACTCAAATCGTCCCTCAGTCTGAATGTGGGCCATAAACTCACTTCCTGCTGGATTCATAGTAAAGTATAACTTATGATATTTCTGCTGCAGGGAATGATCTCCGTCTCAGCTCTCCTGTGATGCTGAGCTGCGTTCATGAAAACTCGGACACCAGAACATCACTCTTGCAAATTTGGGACAATTGTGAGAGCATGGCGTCTCCTCGGGAAATTTTGGTTTTTAACATAAAAAACAAACAAAGTCTGATGTCATCCACTTGGAGCAACGATTGGGAAAAACTTCAGTTTAGGAAATTCAAGTAATTCTAGAACCAGTTTCACTGGTGATGCTCTAAAGGCCCCATTTCCACTGTAACTTTAAAGCATTAATATTTAAATTGGAAATTACACATTGCTTCTGCTAGATTCAGGTAATCATCTGAAATTATCTGATTTTAAATCTGAGGGTCTGTGCTCTAACAGTCTGACAGTAAATATTAAATACAAAAACAGAATTTAAACGTATGTTTAGTTTACCACCAAATTTAATATAAACATCACAGTGTGAATAAGTGTCCAGTTTGAGGATTACATATTCATACTTGGAGAATAAAAGTTCCAAGATTGTTTGAATCCAACAGGAAAAAAAAATGGGAAATGTTCCTTCTAAAAATCTATATTTGTTATCAAACTCAAACTTTTAGGTGTTTAGTGTCTTCATATACGGGAATGCTGGGTTTACAAGTCTGTCAGAAAGATTCAAAGATTTAAAGCGTTTATTGTCGTGTGTACCAAGAAAAAGCATTTCTCTGTACAATGAAACTCCTTCTCTGCTGTCCACACAGATGCTGGTTAATATGCACAATAGATACAATACAAATAGCATGAATAAATAAACAGAGACAAAAAAGAAAAACTGAAGTATTAAATAGATTTATGTGCAAAAGAGCTATGAGCTTAATACGCTGGTTGATATGTGAGATCACCTGATGTGCAAAAATTATTGTTACTGTTAAAATAGGTCAGCTGTTCAGGAGTCTGATAGCAGTGAGGAAGAAGGAGTTGTTGAGTCTGGATGTTCTGGATTTCACACTGAACCTTCGTCTGAGAGCAGAAGTGTGAACAGTCCTTGTTGGGTGTGTGTGGGGTCTTTGAGGATGGAGGCAGCTCTCCTCTGGACTGTGATGGTAGATGCTTTGCAGAGATGGGGTCCTGCTGATCTCCTCCGCAGTTGTTATCACTCTCTGCAGGCGTTTGTGGTCCATAGCAGTAGTGCTGCCGTACCATGCAGTGATGCAGGTGGTCAATGTGCTTTCCATAAGGCAGCTGCACAATGCTCACCCTCTCCACTTCAAGCTCCCCGATAAACAGCGGCTGGTGAGGCCTCCTCTTTTTCCTCGTTCCACTATCATCTCTTTTGTCTTATCAGTGTTGAGGGTGGGGTTGTTGTCCTCACACTATGACACCAGACCGGCCACCTCGTCCCCACCAGTGATGCGAATATTGATGAGATATCGTCCACGAACTTTTGTATGGTGTTATCCCTATTGGAGGTGACACAGTCGTGGGCGTACAGGATGTAGAGGATGGGACTGAGGACAACCCTGTGGAACGCCAGTGTTAGTACCAATGCTGGCTGAAGTCCAGTTGCTGATCCTGACGGACTGGGGCCTGCTAGTCAACAAATCCCGTAGCCAGTCACATAGGGTGGTGTGTAGGCTGAGTGTTGCCAGCTTTTGAGTGAGTTTGTGGGGATGACAAATGTAACACTGATGAAGCGCTAATGAATTAATACAGGCTAGGTATTAATTGAAATATTATGGTTATTATTAATCAGTGAATTTAGGAATGCTACTGGAGCTGATGGGCAGTAATTAATAAATACACACAACACAAAATGCTTTTGCAGGTACCATGTATTTAACCAAAACCCAAAGAAAAATAAGAAAAGAAAAGGAAAACTTTAACCACTCCTGCTGCAGCTATTCAATAAATCAAAAACCCAGTGGGGGTGCACAAAGACAAATAAGCAAAGTCTTCTGGCTTATACCAAGCAATATAGATTCTCAAAAAAAACAGTTCCCCATAAATAACACATGTTAACATCAAAACCACTGATCCACACTGAAGTCCATAAGTTTTATCTGGATGTCCATGAGAGATGTCCACGCGCTATTGTCCATAAACGGGGGGGGGATGGTGTGTATGATTGTGGAAATAAGTGTGTTTGGAAAATGGGGACAGAGCGTCGTCTTTGACAGCTTCCTACCCAACCAGTGGAAGCTTCAATGCAGAATGAGTCCTGCTCCTAGCCGTTCATTGGCTCGCCATCCTTTTTCATACGCAAAGAGGTTCACCTGGCCTGCATTAAATAAACAAGGCCAATAAGAAATCACAAGAATAATACAAAAATTTCAGCCAACTGAGCTAAATACATTAAGTTATTCTTGTTCCTGTGTACACAATTTATAAATAAATAAACAAACAGTACATTTGACCAATAAGGATTTAACTGAAACTAGTGATGGGTCCAGCAACACTGACGCACCGACGCATGTATCAAACTCACAGAGCGAAGCCTGTATCGGTGCGTGCGTCGCTTTAAGAAAAAGTCACGTGTCAAACTGTGTTTAAAAGGTACCGCATCCGCATCTGCCAACGGAAAAACAAAAAAAAAAACAAAAAAAAAAAACAAAACACAAAATTACTCTCGCAAAGGTAAAAAAGAAACACACATCTCTCTGTTGCAGCTTTAAGGCAGGGATGACTCCGGGAGTTGCTTTCTCACTGCATGTGCTTTATTTCACAATCAGGTAAATGACAAAACATACAGCAGCTCCTCTTCAACTCCTAGCCCTTTGCTGCGGTGGAAAAAGAACGACTCCACAACCCCTTCAAGGAACATACGTACACAAGAGTTTTCCTGACACACCCATGAGGCGTTCAATGCCATCTTGTAAATATGAGTACTCTGGCAGAATAACAGTTCAAATGAAAAATACACCAGAACAAACAAGCAAAAAAAAGTGTGGGGTACCTTTGAACCAATGAACAAAGCATAACAATTTATACTTTTTAATATAACCCGACCCCATCAATATCTGTATCTCTCACATCTCCATAACAAAATGGAGCCCGAAAGAAAAAGAAAAGTTTCTGCTGTGTGGGATCATTTTGATCTTTTAACTGCAATAAGGTAACTGTTTGTCTTTGTTTCAGTGTAATCTATCAGAACAGGAAAAACAGCAATGTGACTTGCAGTGTAAATTATTTATTTCATTTTATGCAGGTTAAATGTCGCATCTGTTCTGCGGAGCTTCTTACACAAACAAAAGCACCTCCTCAGTGTTTAAGCATTACAGAGTCAAACATGAAAATGAGGAGACAAACACACCGAGAATGAACACAGGTAGGCCTATATTGACACTGAACAGCTTTATCATCATTTTTTTTCTATTAATAAGTGTTTTGTTATTTTGAAATCAAGCATCTAGGAAGACTGTTCAGGGCCAGGCAGCCCTGAATTTTATTATAAAGGAATGCCAACCCCTTAGTATTGTGGAGAGTGTCGGAGAGAAATATTCCAAGATCAGAGGATCCTTTAACGTACAGGGGGAATAGAAAGACATCTTATCCGAACCTTTCCCACCTGGCTTAACAGTTTTTGTGTACCCCAGCTTCATCTGTGCCCTGTGAGCGTGTGTTTTCCAAAGCTGGGGAAATGGTGTCAAATAAACGCAATAGACTGAATGCAAAAACATTGGATAAAGCTATTTTTCTGAATAGAAATTTATAATAAACTCTGAGTCAATTACATTTAAATGGATAAGATTACATTCACAATACTTTCATTTTAATTTTCACTTAATGTCATTCACAATATATTTTAAATATGTCTATAATGTTTGAAATGAAAAAGATATAAAATGATTCCATGGAAAGTACAATACCTTACAGTGTATACACGTCTGACTAGGTCATTGAATCAGTGTCTGTTGTGAGTCTCAAGTAAGTTGCCTGCAATGATATCTAAGGTCCAGCAGGTGTCAGTATGGAGCAAAACAGCAACACTGTGTCGACACAGTATCGATACAGTTTGGAGAATGTGCTGAAACGCTTGACGAGGCCTCATCTACCCATCACTAACTGAAACATTTCAACTACTATATACATACTATATAGCTTCACAACATTTTTACTCAACAAATATCGGTCAAATCAAAATCAAATTGTTTGGACCTGCAGCAGCCAATTAGCGTCAGCTGGTACAAACAGTCAATTAAAAGTTCAAACTCACCAATTCCGTTCTGTTCAGTGCACAACAACACTATGGCGCTGGCTCACAGTTTGTGAAAAAAATGCATTAAAACGGGAAAAGCAAGTGTTTGCCAATACAAACCTGCAACAGCTCTGTCACCTGGCTTGCCTCCACGCATTTGATGGGAGGAAGCCGGGACAGGCTTACTATGACCCACATGCCATCCGATTGGCTGAGCAAAGTCATGTGGTTGGAGTCATGTACTTGTGATGTGTTCAATAGCAGGAAATAAGTGCAGGAAATCACTAAAATCTAGTAAAACAGATTTTACTCTGGGTTACACCCTCCCTCCGTGAATACATGCATGTCCCGTCGCATGATAACACTACACAATATGTACGACTGAAGAATTGGTGGTTGTGGTGGTTAAAGCATCTGACAGACTATGTAACAGAGACTGAACAACTGATATCAATGGATTGCCTAAGTGGGCATACTGTATGAGTGCAGCACAATATGGTGCTGCACTCCCACAATGCACTGCGGTGTTACGTCAACTCCAAAGCCCTATAACGACTGGGCGATCGTGGCTCAAGAGTTTGGAGTCCGCCTTGTAATCGGAAGGTTGCCGGTTCGAGCCCCGGCTCAGACAGTCTCGGTCGTTGTGTCCTTGGGCAAGACACTTCACCTACCGCCTACTGGTGTTGGCCAGAAGGGCCAATGGCACGATATGGCAGCCTCGCTTCTGTCAGTCTGCCCCAGGGCAGCTGTGGCTACAATTGTAGCTTGCCTCCACCAGTGTGTGAATGGGTGGATGACTGGGTATGTAAAGCGCTTTGGGGTCCTTAGGCGGGGCTAGTAAAAGCGCTATACAAATAGAGGCCATTTACCATTTAAATCCCAGTAACGATTAACGCGTTCCTGATTTTGGCATAATAACTAGTTACCACAATATTAACGTAGTTACTGTAACACTTTGCTTCATAACCCGTTAGTCCCAACACTGTAAATGAATCAGTGAAAACAAAACGAGGGAAATCATCTGAGTCTGAAGTTTGTGCTGAGTGTAGGAGACTGCGTCTGAGCTGCAGACACACAAGAGAACAATTTATTTAAACCTCTGATTTTATTTTATTTTTTACATTTTTGATCATCACTATTTTTTCTTTGCTCAGTCAGTGAAAAACACAGAAATGTCGTTGTCTGAACTGTTTGTAGTTACTTTTTTTGACTTTTGGGAGTTAAAAAAAGAAGTGTTATAATGCGTTCTGCCTCAGAGATAAACGTACCTATACACACACACAGTTACAATTTAGGCTTGAAAGATTCACGGGTCAGTCATACGTGGCTTAAGTAAATATTCCAAAAATGTTTTAAGGACAGAAAATGTTCTCTTTTAAAGACTTTAGAAAGAAGAATAAATTTTCAAGAGGATGAAAAAACCTAACATACAAGTCAAGACTTGCTCAGCAACTTCCTCATTAGGAAGGATGTTTCCATCACTGTCCTGCTGCTCTACTTCAGGTTTATGAACAGCAGCAAATAATCTTTAAATCAGAAGGAAACATTTTATACAAAATTTCAAATCTGCACATGAGAAATAAGAGAATGAATAAAAGATGAAGGCCATATTTGTCTTAATTAAATGAAACAGCTCGAGAGTCTGCTGTGTAAATGAATGTTAACATTATCTGACTGCAGATATGAAACGTAGCATTAATAAGGTAATGACAGTGTGAGAGCACAAACATTAAAGTGCACAGCAAAGCTGGACTTTACTGTAGCTTAGTGTTCATTTCCCAGTAACAACAGCCAGTATCAAGTTTCATGTATCATGAGCATCATGGAAGTCACTGCTTCATGTGACAATAAAAAAACATTCATTTCATCATGAGCCATAATTTTAAAATAAATATAAAACAGCAGCATTTCCTTCACGCTGACTCAATATGAGACAAGAGTAAAAGTAAAGATTTCATTTCTCTGACGTATGAATCTGTTGTCCTGAACAGAGAATCTAAGTTTCTTCTGAGTGTCTGATGTGGCGGCTCCGTGTCACCGTTACAAAGATCCTTAGAAGGATCATCACTCTGGTTTCTCTAAGAATCTGCAAACAAGAGATCAAAGTAAATATTACACAAAGGCAACTTTTACATTAACACATACATGTGATAAATGGAGCTCCCAAAAAGCTGAGAATTATCTGCATCTCATTTAAAGCCACTGGACTGTGAGTGAAACTCTTTAACTCGAAAGACTTTAATGTTAACAATGAACCCAGTGAGCAGAAGCAGCTGTGAGGATTATTAATCTGCATCTATAACATGTTCATGTTCAATAAAGAAACACAACAAGTCACACATCACCTGTTAGCAGGAGAAACAACTATCCCTCCTCCTCTGCTCATCCTCCTCAGGGACGCAGGGGGTGGAGTCTATCCCAGCATCCACAGGGCGAGAGGCGGGGTTAACCCAGGACAGATCAGCAGTCACAGGGCCAACACAGAGACAGACAAGCACTCACACTCACACCAGTTAACCTCCTGTTTTAAACACATCACGGCACAATGCAAACTTCCCGAATCTGATACTTTTCATTTTGGTCATTAAAACAACAACAACAGAAAGTGTGAAATAAACAATTAAATGAAATGAAATATCACTTTTGTTTGTTTCTGTAGCAACTCCTATTTTTCCCCGGGTTCACGGATAAAAACCTACAAAACATCAACGGACCAAACTGCAGACAATCAACCCTGAACCTGAACACATCAAATAGTTCCTGCTTTACATTTCAGCACAATCAAACACACAACAGGACAAACTGTTGTGTGTTTGTTCAGTGACAAAGAAATTACATTTAAGGCAACATCACCACTATGGTCAATTTGGAGAAACAAAAAAAATGATAAAAAATTATTGTAAATGCTGTATAGAAAGTCCTTTTCTGAGAAATGAATTGAAGTATATATACCCCCCCCCCCCCCCCCCCCACACACACACACACAGAATAAAAGACCCAACAAAGAGGGAGCTGTGAATAAGAAAATAAAACAAAAATTAATATCTGCGGTACAGTCATGTCGACAGATTACAGAGATGTTGATATAATCCATCTTTCAAACGCACCTTCATGTACGATTACACTGTAAAGTAGAGGAAACACACAGACACAGCTATCAGCACGACCGCAGAGAGAATCCCACAAACAAATGAAACTATGAGCACGATGTCTCCACCGCACGACTCAAACAGCTGGTCTGAAACACACGACACCACCAACATGCACAAAGTGCTGCTTTCAACCCAGAAATAATAATTTAGTCTGTGATCAATGAAAGCACATCCATAAAAACACGGGAATCAAACCTGGAACAAAGATCTCGTCAGCAGCTCGGTGGCCCAGCTCCTCCTGTGTGGCTACACAGTGGAAGAGGCTGCTGTTTGTCCTGGTCACCGTGGTGAGGAGGGTGATGTCATAGCGCTCTCCTGTGTGTGACACCTGCGGCTCCTCAGCAGGAAGGATGTTTCCATCGCTGTCCCTCCACTCTACTCTCAGCGTTGGAGAAGCACCTCTGACCTCACACTTCAGCTGCACCCCGACCTCGCTGATGTTCAGGATCCCAACAAACGGCTTCGGAGCTGCACCTGTGGACACAGCAGCAGGGCGGGTGATTCTCACTCAGTGAAACACGAGTCAGAACAAGAAGCTAAGTAGCTTTAAACTGTCTTCAGTGAAACAGGGAAAAGTTCTGCGTCGTTGGTCTTCCTGCTTCATGACACACACGTCTGCAGTGGGTTACAGGACACAGGACTGTTGAATCTGAGGAATGTAGAACAAGATTTGTTTCTGCTGATTTGTTTTCCTACCAGCCAGCCTGTCTGAACACACCCTGTTCTCATCCCGAGAACAAGCAGAGGCATCAGGAGATAAATATCTGCGATCACTTTCCCCACAAAGTTTGAACCAACACTAACATTACTAAGAGTGGAGCATGATCGACACACTTGATTTCTTTTGTTATTAACAGCAGAAAACACCAAATATTACTGATATCAAATCAGTATAATGTTTTTATATCAGTATTGTGGTAAAAAAGGAATATTTCACCTCTTGTCTGTTATAAAAGTTCACATGTGTTTCGCTTTTTAAACTTGGTCTTTAGTTTGTTTTCAGAAATGAAAGACTCACCAACAACGAGGGTGACGTTAAACGTTTCTGGCTGATGAAATGGAAAATCACAGGTGTAGTCTCCACTGTCGGCCACCTTGGTGTTTCTGATGATGATGGAGGCGTTACCAAACTTCAGCTGGTCTGAAAAGTGTGACACGCGTCCTCTGAAGTGCTCGTCTTGACCTCGCAGGCCGTTATTGTAATGAAGTCCAGCATCGTACACAAACACCTCCCTGTGGTCGTTTTTCCTCCAATCAAAACGCGTTTGTACGAGGCTCTCCTGGGAGCTGAGCGAGCACGGCAAGATGATGTAACTTCCTTCAGATGCCACCACCATCACGGTTCCTAAAGAATGAATCACAGTTTAAACCTCATGTGAACACAACATGAATAATATAGAGCTAAATATAAAATAAGTAGCTCGTAAACACATCATCTCAACTGAAACAAGTTTATAACCGAGTTAGGAAACAGTTTTATTCAGCATTTGAACTCATGACAGATGTGAGTCACATGACCAAATCATTTTAAGGAAGTTAGCATGAGTGTAAAAACCATCAAGCACACAGACTCCTCCTGTGCTCACTCTACCTTCATGTTCGTCAAACCCCAGGTGAAGTGAACAGGTGAGTGTGGGGAGCACACACCCCACAACCAAGAACATAGAAACCAAACATTATCAATCCAGAAAGCATGCATGCCTCCTGCAGCAGCTTTATTAGGGAAACGTTGCTCTTATTAACTTGGACCGTCTTTACCTTCAGAGCTGTTAATGGCGCAGAGTCAACAAGCTAATTTCTCAGAGGTTCTGGTCCATGTTGATGTGTTAGCATCACACAGCTGCTGCAGACTTGTCAGCTTTTCTTATATGATGTGAATCTCCTATTATACCACACCCCAAAGGTGCCTTGCTCAACTGAGATCTGGTGACTGTGGAGGTCATTCGAGTACATTGATCTTATCATCATGTTCAAGAAACCAGTTGGAGATGGTTTAAGCTTCTTTAAGCCTCAAGTGTTGTCCTGTTGGAAGCAGCCATCTGGAGACGGTGCACTGTAGTCATTAATCTATAAACACGGTCAGCAACAAAACTCAAGTAGGCAGCGTGGAGTTGTAATGACGCTGGTACAGAGACCCACACCACCAGCAACCGGAACAATACCAGGAAGGATGGAGCCATGCTTTCTTTTTTTAACCCATATTCTGACCCTCCATCTAAACATGGCAGCAGAAATAAAGTCTCATCACACCAGGCAACGTTTTTCTATTCTGCTGTTTGCTCAGTTTAGCCTCAGCTTCCTGTTCTTTGCTAACAGCGGGCCCCAGTGTGCTCTTCTGCTGCTGCAGCCCATCTTCAAGGTCCAATGTGTGTTCAGAGATGCTCGCCTGCCCACTTTGGTTGTAACGAGAGGTTACAGTTGCCTTCCTCGCCATTCTTCTCTGACATCATGAAGGCATTTCACCCAGAGAACTGCAGTTTTAATGCATGCTCAATTATTCAGGTAAGTAAATCCGAAAAAGTTGATTCTGTTCATCTGACCTCCCAGCCCATTGTTCCTTCAGTGGGCTGGTTTCACTCCTTATGCAAATCTACCATTGATAAGATTGGGGAAACCTGCAGTCAGCTGAGACTGAAGAAGTCACCTGGATGATGACGAAACGTTTCTCCCACTGAAAATGTCCAGATGAACAGAAACAACCTTTTGGAAGCTCATGGGACAGTTTCTCTTTTTCGAATGATTCTCGGTAAACCCCACAGATGTTTGTTTGTTCCTTTAATCCCACCAAATTTATTTTCTTTTTTTCATAACAAATAAAGCCTTTTGATTTTAAAAAGGGAATATAAAACAGACAAACTAAGACTCATCCTTCTCTCTGAAGTGAGCATTTATCATATGTGACTATTAATATATATTTTATTAATATTTATATTGTAATAGCAAATGGGGCAGGCAGGTTCTGTCTTTGACTGCAGGTGAGTTTAAACAGTTGCTGTGAAGCTCTGAGTTTGTTCACTTTATAAAGGAGATCAGAACACACTCTCAGCGAGACGCTATGATCACAGTTACTGATGATTTCTTACTGTTTTCATGTCCTGCTGTTACCGCAGACACCGTCAGAGCGAAGAGGCTCAGAGATAAAAGCTCCGATAAAAAACATGTTGCTGAATAAAGTCTGTTCCTCCCTGCGATCCAAACAGCAGCTGCTGAAATCTCTAAAAGTGAGTGAGCACTTCCTGCAAATCCCAAAAAAATGTAATCCAAAAAAATCCCAGGAGTTCACGAGTCTTTGAGTCCAGTGTGACACCGGCTGGAGCAGGAATAGGAGCAGCTCTTCCCTGGTATGTGTGTGTGTGTGTGTGTGTGTGTCTGAAACTCTGCCTCAACAGACTGGAGAGAAAAATATGCAGTGCAGACCATCGTCACACATTGAGTCAACCTTTCGTTACTTCAGATTTTTCATGCGTGCATCAAGTCATAGCTGTTAGTAATAATATTCCATCCTGTCCTTTGTCAGTCGAGCTGGTTGGATGACAGAGGAACATGTAAAACCGCCTGTTTCCAGAGAAGTGCAGTTCACTGAAACAAAACAGCATCACATTTCCAAGAAGTTCACTGTGGGCATGTCATATTTAAACATGCGCGGGCCCGTTGCAAAAATTAATGCTGGTCGCCGCCCAATAAACACAGAAAGCATGAGTCCAGAGAAGATCTTTACCTGCACAGGTTCTGGTCAGAGTCCACCTCCGGTCCTCATCCTTCCAAAACCACAAACAAAAACCTCAAATATCTCAAATATCTGACCAGCATGTGGACAGCTCTGTGAAAGCTGCTTAAACATGATTGTGTTACTGTTACATTCACACAGCAGCCTGACGCTGTTATGATCAAAGTCATTATTTAAACTCAGCTGAATAAAATCAAGGATGATTTTGAGGTAATGAAGAACTCAAGCTCCACGTGTCTCCCACACCGAGACTTTAGGCTTTTCTTTTTTAGGCATTTCAACGTACTCTTACTTTGAAAGTTCAGTGGATTATTCTACAACCTGTTTACAGGTTGTTGTTGTTGTTTAAAAAAAAATTTCATTTAGAAAAAAAACGCATTATTTATTGTTTAATTGTCATGAATTTAAGAAAAGCAAATGAAAAACCACAAAAAAGCTTGTAATTGTCTGTCGAAGCAAAATCTTTAATGAGATCTTTTCGTTTCTGTGTGCTATGCTCGGTGCAGCCCTGTCATCAAAACTTAATAAGTTTTGCATTTGATTTATTTTAAACTCCTGACCATTAACGTAAAGAGTGTCAGCTTCAAAGTAAACACTCCTGCAGTTTAAGAAAAACTTACTATTCATTTAAGCAATTTTTGAATTATACATTTTTCTCGGTATTTATTTATAGCCGAGTAGCTCAGGCCCTTCCTTGGTCTTGGTTTGCTCTCACATCAGGGTCTGGACTGCAGTTAGAGCTGATCTGCAGCTCTGCTGAGCGCTGAAGGTAGAGAACTGATTCATGTTCAAAAACATGAGGGAAAAACTGTAGTAAGAGTTATTTGCCTCCAGGGCTTTACAGCAGAGATGATTTCTGAGAGAACTCTTTAAAATAACTTTTTTTGTTAATTCCTGTGATTAAAAATAGTTTTAAAGCTTCAAAAATGAAGTAAAGATATAAACAGAAAGTGAAGAGACAACTGAGCGAAACCAGGGCCTCCCTGCACGTTTATGTAATACCAACATTTACCACAATGAGCAATGCCATTACTTTGAGCAATGACTCAAAGTAACCTTTATGCAACCAGGAATGTAATTAAGACGCTTGATTTGGCTGTTGTCATTATTTTTACATTTTGTTTTTGATTTGTTTGCTTGTTTGTTTGTTTTTAAATATTGGAAGCGTGAGCAAAGATGAAGGAAATAAGGTAGGATAAAATAAAATGTGAAAACAACAAGTCAACACACTGAGAGGAAATAGCAATAGTAAAGACCACAAAGCCAAGAACACCAGATGTCTCTGTTTTTTCTGAGAAACAATGAAAGTCTGCACCAGTGTCTAAAGTCACCACGGAGATCAAGTATAAGCCAACAAGCACATCCCCGCCCCACAGACGTAGTAAGGGCACCCAGAGAGAAGGGCCTCGAACACCGCAGAAGCCGCGGGACAGCGAACAGACCTGAAGGCCAGGCAGGGCACCAGCCAGCACAACCCAGGCACCATGGCCCACCCCCAAAGGCGCAGGATACCCGAGCCCCAGACTCCCGGACCCCCACCAATCCTGGAGGGAAGAGGCACCCACCACAAACCAGAGAGCCAGGTGAAGGGACAGGACAGCCCGCAAGGCGGACCGCAGGACACAGGCCAGCACAACTCACAGAGAGAAGGAGACTTCAAGTCTTTCTAATGGAACTGTAAAGGCTGCATTTAATTCATTAGCTCATTGCTGTTTGCTGCATGCTGGAGTTTTGGACACTAGAGGGCGCCAATACACTGAGAATGAAACCAAAAAAAGCACTGCATTTAATATTCATAAATTCATTGAGTGATGTGCAGAAGTCTGGGCAAAATCAAACTCTAAATAAAGCAAACAAAGCAACATTTAGTCAGCCTGTGATGTAGAGTTTAGATGTTTTACAGCTGAATGCAGGATGAAAGATGGAATAATATTTAGCATTTAAGAACAGACGCTAAAAAAAGCTGACACAGCTCTTTGTTATAACAGAAACATCATCAACAAGAATGAAAACTAACTTTAAAAAAGAAAAAACAAAGTTTAGAAAAGGTTTTATTTTTAAGTTGAGACAATTTTTCATGTTTTTTCATGATCATGAAGGGACGAGTTGTCCCACAAGAAAGGTTATTCATTCATTTCACCAACAAAAAAGAGAAAACTAATGTTTAAAAGTCATGAGCATCAAGCCTCCACAGAGTGGAAGCTAAAGTATCAGCACAGACTAAATAACAGTAAAAAAACAGGGGCGTTGCTCATCCTTGGACCACATCAAGCTTGCATGTGGAGCTCTGAGTGTCTGTTTCACTGTAAAGAGATAAAACTGGAGCTGACGTGATCCTGGATCAGGACGACACCCATGGAAGCACAAAGATCTCTGGCACAACTTCACTTATTACTCAAGGTGCAGGAAGAAGAGCGATAGCCTAAAGAAGGTGAAGCTCGAGCAGCATTGTGGGAACAAGAACGACTGAATTACTCAGTCAACATGTTTTTGCTCGTGGCCTTCATCAGGAAAACACTGGGCAGAGGATGGGAGGTGGGAGGGGGAATGATGATGATGAGGAGGTCGCTAACACGTGTTTTGAAAAGAAGGTTGTACATCACACAGCAGAGGTACATTTTGCACTTTACACAGCCACAGTTAGTTACTGTATATGTGCACATATGTAAACATGGCTCTGTGAATATGGACCTTTAGGAGGGGAGCTCCTGTCGTTGTATCAGACATTAAATTTAAAGGATCTTGAGCAGTTTATATGGTGACAGAATTTTAAAAAGGCGATTCAACATAGACCGAGACATGTCTATAAACAGCACAACGTTCATGTCTTCAAATATGGTTTGTTTGTTTGTTTCGTTGATTTGAGATGGGACGACCTGTGAAACGATCTTCTGTGTGACTAATGACTGAGACTGTCTGCAGACATGAAACATACAATACTAATAATAATGAGAGCAGTAGCTCTGGGAGCACAAACACTAAAAACATTCACAGACGTCCTGTAACAGGACCGAACAGAATTAAAACCAGCTGCACTTTTGCATGCTTCACAGTTCACTTCCTGATAACAACATGTCAAATGCAGTGTCAGTTTTCACATTTCATGATCATCATAGAAAGCACTGCTTCCCAATGCAATTAAAAAAGATGGCATAAATTAAAGCAAGAGTATTTCCTTCCCTGCAATAAGCTGGATCAACATAAAGACAAAAGAAACGCAGGATTTCAGTTCACTGAATCTGTTTCCCTCAGTAACTTTCTTCTGCAGCCTGGAGGCCTGGAGTCTGCTGTAAATCAGCTTTCACAGAAACATCGTGTCTCTGGTTTCACTGAGAAGCTGCAAAGAGGAAATAAAAGTCCTTATTACATAAAGTCTGCTTTTAAAATCACACACATACACGTGAAGAATGCTGGTCCTGTAGAGATGAGAATTTTTATTACGTTAAAACAACAAAATACGATAAATTCTGTTGGTCAGAATAAAAACATGTTATCATGAATACATCTGTACTTCAAACAGGAACTCTGCACACTGTTCCCTCACCGTTCCCTCTCTGTTCCCTCACCGTTCCCTCATCTGATACTTTTTGGACATTAAAAAACAAAATAAACAAACTCAATGTGACTTTTGTTTCACAGCTTGAGGTCAGCTTTTCTTTCTTTGGTTATTTATTCATTCATGTCTCTATTATTTGTTACTGCATCATTCTTGACGAGGTCCACAGGTGTGGATATGTTCAAACTTACCTTTAAAGGCGAGTTACGCTGTGGTGTAGATGAAACACACACAGAGACACAAAACGACGAGCGCAGAAAGAATCCCAGAAACAAATGAAATGAGCACGGTGTCTCCACGGCAGGACTCAAACAGCTGGTCTGAAACACATGACACAATCCAGCTGTTACAATAAAGGTCAGGTTTGTTTCAACCCACATCAATGAAAAAATACAAACACGCCCGTGAAAAAGTTTTTTTCCCTCCCTGATGTTTTATTTTTATAAGCCAAGTAAACAGAAAATGTGAGTTTTTCTTAAACTGATGTTTTTATTTATTAAAGGAACAAAAACGTCCTACCCTGACCTTTAACCTGTGTGAAAAAAGGAATTTCCCCCAAACCTAACAGCTGCTTGTATTTCCCTCTGCAGCGCTCAGGCGTCTGTGATAACTGATGAAGAGTGTGTCACTTCAGTGTGGAGGGTTTTCTGGTCTGTTCTCCTAAACTGCAGCCTGTTGTTCTGGGATCTTTATTGACCTCCTGGATGAGCCACTGATGTGGTGTTAGAGTAACTTTGGAAGATCGGCTACTCCTGGGAACATTCACCACTTTTCCAACTTCTGTCCGTTTGTAGATAATGACTCTCTTTGTGTGAGCCACAAAGCTTTAAACATGGGTTTGTACCCAAACACCACTGATAGATGTCACTGACTTTGTTTCTCAGCTTCACTTTCATTTGTGGCGTGCTTTGTCAGATCTTTTGGTCTAATTCACTTTGTCAGAAATGTTCTTTGTCTGTTCAGGAGATTTTTTTTTAATCATTTCAGCTCTGGCAGCAATCATGCTTAAAATAGGAAAATTAAACTCAGCTTTCCAAAAAGATTTGCTTAATCACAGTGTGTGTCTGTGTTTGGATAAATAATCTAAAAACTGCATTTTGTGTATACTTTATTATACTTTGTTATTTATATTTGTTCGATGATCTGAAACATGTAAATGTGATAAATATGCAAAAACCAAAGAAATCAGGAAGGAGGATAAAAACTTTTTGTTTAAAACACACAAACATCAGCATCACAGACTGAAACATGACGAGTGGGAATCAAACCTGGAACAAAGATCTCGTCAGTAGCTCGGTGGCTGAGCTCCTCCTGCGTGGCTACGCAGTGGAAGTGGTTTATGTTTGTCCTGGTCACCGTGGTGAGGAGGGTGATGTCATAGCGCTCTCCTCTGTGTGACACCTGTGGCTCCTCAGCAGGAAGGATGTTCCCATCGCTGTCCCTCCACTCTACTCTCAGCTTTGGAGAAGCACCTCTGACCTCACACTTCAGCTGCACCCCGACCTCGCTGATGTTCAGGATCCCAACAAACGGCTTCGGAGCTGCACCTGTGAACACAGCAGGACAAAGTGGACACTCTTAACTGTTTTAGGTTTAAATAACTTCTTAGGATGATTGCAGAAATGAAAGACTCACCAACAACGAGGGTGATGTTAAATGTTTCTCTGTCAGGCTGATGAAATGGAAAATCACAGGTATAGTCTCCACTGTCGACCACCTTGGTGTTTCTGATGATGATGGAGGCGTTACCAAACTTCAGCTGGTCTGAAAAGTGTGACACGCGTCCTCTGAAGTGCTCGTCTTGACCTGAACGTCTGTTATTATGATGGAGGCCGGCGTCGTACACAAACACCTCCCTCTCGTCGTCTTTCTTCCAGTCAAAGCGTGTTCGTACGAGGCTCTCCTGGGAGCTGAGCGAGCACGGTAAGATGATGTAGTTTCCTTCAGATACAACCACCACGACAGTTCCTCGCCCTGAAGAATGAAACATATTAAATCATTATGTTTAAACACAGAACAACACATAACATGTAGATAATTCAGAGATAAGTATTAAAACAAACAGCTCATCACAGTGTTTCTGCAGTTCTCACAGCAGAAACACATTCCTCCTCCACATCACACACACTCATATTGTTCCTGCACAGGCTTTACTGCTAAAGACATCTGATAGTGTGTTGATCCACTCATCTGATTCTCACAGAGCATCAGAACAGTTTGTTCTTTTTTTCAGTCAGAACCATCTTTTGCTAACAAAATGTGTCACTTTGATGATGAGTTTATGTCTGTGTCTTAACTGTTTGCAAAATTTGGACTTTGCTGTCATGCAGCAGGCAAGTCAATCAAGAAAAACTGTAAATTCAATAAAAAATTGTCAACATGAATTCTTTCGATGCTTTGTTTATTGCTCGGATCTGTAGCGAGTGTTTAATCCGTATTTGTGCCTAAAATCAGACCTGCAAACATATTTTTGAGCAGCATGTCAGAAAAAGGTCTGACAACATCAAACCCAAACAGCCTCCACTTATAAACACTGATAAGAGCAGCAGCAGTGATGATGAGGCTGTGATAGTTTAACGTGGAATTTACACACAGTGAAGACCGAGACGAAGAGCTCAGGCTGATTTAAAGATAACGTGTTTCTAACACAGCAGCTGTTCTGTGATCAACATTAAAACCTTTAAAGTCCTTCATCAAAGCTCCTGATCAACAAACTCTGACATGCAGAAAAGCAAACTTTGTGGCTGCTCCATCCACCGCTGTTTGTTTTACACAGATCTGCAGATGAACTGTTACCTTAGTCTGAGACATGTTTAAATTATGCAGCTTGCTGACGGCAGCCGTCCTGTTTCACATGGAGGTGAACAGGGGTGAGTCTAAAGGGGGGCATTCAATTCAATTCAATTCAATTCAATTTTATTTATATAGAGCCAAATCACAACAAAAGTCGCCTCAAGGCGCTTCATAGGTACAGAGAAAAACCCAACAATCATATGACCCCCTGTGAGCAAGCACTTTGGCGACAGTGGGAAGGAAAAACTCCCTTTTAACAGGAAGAAACCTCCGGCAGAACCAGGCTCAGGGAGGGGCGGGGCCATCTGCTGTGATTGGTTGGGGTAAGAGAAGGAAAACAGGATGAAAGACATGAGGCATGAGGTGTACTAGACCATATTTGTCTTTCGTACCATTTTTCAGATTAAAAGTGAAATTACTTCAAATATTTTATTGATCAAACTGCATGAATATTTAAAAATATAAAATAAAAGTTTGTTTTTAAAAGCCAGTAAAAATGTACATGGACGACTCTGAGCCACTGACCAGGGTTGTTAAATTGGATACTGAAATATTATTATAAATTAATACTACTTGACTCCTCTTAATGTCAGGAAGCTTTCTAAGAAGAGTCAAGCTACATTTTTTGTGCCTTAGTTCAGATTGAAGATATATTATTTTATTTTGCTTTGACCTTTGACTGTACCTGAGATCATTTATATATTTTTGCATTTAAGAAAATGTTTTCTATTTTAATACACAGATGTTGTATCAAGTTAAACTATAAACATTTCTAAATTTCTAAACTGTAAACCAATGAGCAGTTTGTTCTGCTGTGTTTTTACTTTTTGAATATTTATTATTGCTCATTAATAAGACAAAAATATTCCTTGTCTGATTACTCGATAGATCTCTCGATTACTAGAATCATCGATGGTGGCAGCCCTACACACAAGCATATACCATATATACACACATATGCTTTCATCGACCCCTTTATTAGGTACACCTTACATGTACTGGGTAGGACCCCCTTTACCTTCAGAGGTTGCTTTAATTCTTTTTGCTTCAACAAGATGCTTTTTAGTCCAGAGTGACATCATCACACAGCTGTTGCATCCATGATGAGAGCTTCTGTTCCAGCACACCCGAAGGTGCTCTGCTGGACTGAGGTCTGGTGACTGTGCGGGTCACTGGAGTACAGTGTTTTTCCCAGTCTTCTGTTGTCCAGTTTTGGAAAGTTTCCGGTTCTTATCTCACAGGAGGGGCACCTGGTTGGTCTTCTGCTGCTGTAGCCCATCTGCTTTAAAGTTCATAGATGCTCTTCTGCATCTCTTGTTTGTAATGAGAGGTTATTTGTGTTACTGTTGCCTTCAGCTCAAAATGATCTGCCCATTCTCCTCTGGCACCAACAAAGCATTTTCACCCAGAGAACTGCTGCTCGCTGGATATTTCCTGTATTTTGGACCATTGTCTGTCAACCCTACAGATGACTGTGTGGGAAAATCCCAGCAGATCAGAATTATAAATATATGAGAAATATACAGCTTTCACCACCATCGAAACCTTTCCAGAGTTTGGAAGGAGTTCTGCACAAGCCAGGTGTACCTAATAAAGTGGTAGGTGAATATATATATATATACATATATACATATATAAATATAGCATATGCTTGTGTGTAATTACAGTGCCATGTCAGGCACCTGTGACACAAGAGTGAGAGTCTGTGTTTCTATTTTTTGCAGCTACACCTCTTCTGAGAACGCGTCAGCAACACTTTAATAATAATAATCTCTCACTATTAAGTATCATTAAGTATCATTAAGCATCATTAAGCATCATTAAGTATCATTAAGCTATTAGTAAGGTATTAGAAAGTGCTTAATTCATCATTCATCAAGTCATCTATAAATCATTACTCCTCCTTAGTGTGTCACCTCTAATTACAGATATGATTATTCATCTGTTGGTAACGATCATAGTCAGAAAAAAATCTGTGTTCATAAATGACATGCTACAAAGGAGTATGCTGTATAAACAATGAATGACCTTAATGATGTTTAATAGTGTGACTTTATTATAAACGTGTTTATGTTGTTTTGTTCTGAGAGGCAGTTTCAGCACCAACACTGACAGCTGCGCTCTGTCATACACAGAAGTTTGAAGTGATTTGACTGAAAGCACAAATGTGATGCTGGAAAGTATCCAGGAAAGTGATGGATCAGGATCTGTTTCTAATGAGACGTTCATTCAATTCAATTCAATTTTATTTATATAAAATCACAACAACAGTCACCTCGAGGGGCTTTATATTGTAAGGTAGACACTACAACATTAACAGTAGCAAAAATCTGCAGCAGTGTGTGGAACAATGAGAAAGGCTAATGTGATTTGAGAATTGAGAGTGACTTTTCTGCTATGAACAGCTGAACAGTGTACCTAATAAAGTGACCAGTGAGTCACTTTATTAGGTACATTATATACTTCAGATTAAAGTTTGAATTATTTTCTTATGTTTTTTTAAACCCACCAATCTTGACAGAAGGACATGAAATAAATGTAAATAATCCCGTCACATCTTTGGGAACGATCACAGAATCAAGTTTTTATAGAAAACCTTCATCATATCACAACGTCTAATGTTATAAACAAACCAAATTTCAAAAACAATAAAGAGAGCTCATAGATGCAAAACTATGTCTGGTGTCTTCAACTGTAGGTGAGTTCTTTCACTTGGTCAGTTCACATCTGGAGCAGCTGGATCCACAAACTGCTGTGAGAGCAGGCATGCTGCCCGTTCACAGCACGCCATCACATTTTAATTACATGAATGGGAGACAATAGTCTGGATTCAAGGTATTGAAGACATGTACAGCTGGTATAAATTATAAAGGAGATCAGAGCACAGTATCAGGGAGACTCTGTGAGAAATGATCAGAGTTATTGATGATTTCTTACCGTTTTCATGTCCTGCTGTTACTGCAGACATCATCAGAGGAAAGACGCGCAAAGATAAAAGCTCCGATAAAATCATGATGGTGAATAAAGTCTGTTCCTCGCTGTGATCCGAACGGCAGCAGCTGGTCAGGAGGTGAAATCTCTGCAGTTAAAGCACCAAATAAAGTCAGAGCAGTTCCTGCAAACCGGAAATCAAAACCTGAGATCTCAGAAGGCTCGCACACCGAGATGGTCGGACACAGACTGCAGCAGGAACAAACTAGTCTTCCCTGCCGGTGTGTGTGTGTGTGTGTGTGCATATGCGTGTGTGTGTGTATGTGGGTGGGTGTGTGCATGTGTGTGTGGGTGTGTGTGTGTGCGAGAGACACCAAACTCTGGAAGTAGAAACAGCGCAGACTCACTCAGCAAGTATTCACATGCACATTAAAACTTTCATCACTTGTAATTTTCTGTGAAATCACAGCTCTCAGTAACACGATTGTGTCCTTTTTCTCTTGAATAGGTTAAACTTTCAAAGAACTGCAGTTCACTGGTAAAACAAAGCAGCTGCGCCACATTTCCCAGAATCCTGGGTCCGGTCCTGTTTCAGGCTCACGGCCATAAGTAGATAAATCCCAATGAGTGCAAACACAGACACACACAGAGAGGCAGACTCAGACTACATCTGCTGATGTTTGATGGTTGAAACAGGAGAGACAGCAGTGATGGAGCTCTGTACGAGCTGCCAACCAGTCCTGGCTGCTGTTAAGAGTGTGTGTCATTATATTTATAACTTACAACATAACAGGGGACAAGATGCCAACAAAGTAAATGTGAAGCAACACTGTGTTTGTGAGGGGCACTGATTTCATGTCTAACTAAATATGATAAACTGTGCATGTCATGAGATTAACATTTAGCACATAGAGGAGAAATATAAATTACAGTAATGATAAAAGGAGGCTTAGTTTTTGTCTTATGGTCTCATAATCTTTAAATACTTTTATTTTAATCTTATTTCAGTCTCTTTTCTCTCTGGTAACAGTTTCTGAGTCTCGGTTTGGGTCTGTTCATAGACAAGCATGGCTCTTAGAGTATTATCTGACAGTTTTAGCTATTTTAATCCAATTATGCCTCACACTCTGTGTCACACACCAAATCCCCCACCCCGTCCAAAACTGAAAACCTACTCCAGTAAAAAAGACAAAAGCTCCCAGAATGCAATGCCATTTCATTTCCATCATATTTAATAACATCAAAATTCTGTGCAGTCCCTGATAAATAAGGACATGTGGTAATCCTGGTTCACAGTGATGGAAGCTCAACTTCTTTTCTCTTGCTCCTCATGAAGCTCTTTAATGACTAATGACTTTATTCCACCTTGATTTTTATTTTACCCACAGTTAGATTCATTAGCCTCCAGGGTGGGTCTCATACGCTCAGGAACCCCTCAATGGGGTTCCTGTGATCTCCTCTAGGGGTTAAAAACCTGGGACTCGGGATAAAATGAAACAGCTTGATGAACCCAAAGGAGTCCAGTGCCCTTCATGTCAAACTCTTGTGACTTGAACTGAGCGTACACAGACAGTCAGAGCTGTTATAACCCAGATAAACTCAGGATAAAGGATGGACGTCAGTCGCTGATTAGGAAAACCCAGACCAGAACAAAGGAGAGGGAAAAAATGAAGCTGGGATCAGATGCAGCTTTATTTTCTGGTCTTTTCTAAGTGTTTGTGTTGAACTTTGGTCCTTGTGGCTGTTTTTGGCCAGTGAACACACTTTTGCACTTGGGGTCACTGTTACAGCCCACTCTAATCAGAGAGGGGTCCACAGTGAATGGATATGCTGTAAGCATGGTTAATGTTGAAGCATTACAGGGTGTGGTTTGTGTTTGAGTAACTCTTGACCTGTGTTAGTTCTGGGCATGATCAGATCTAAATGTTGTGTTGCACTGTTACACGTGTTTAGATGAGCAGAGTTCTTGGCACTGACAGGATGAATTTCCACAAACAACTTCTTCCTTTCCTGCTCGACCAGCACACTGTCCACAGATGATGACATGGATTCACACGTCCGTGAATCAGTGCTGTCACTGCTGTTAGTGCAACACGTGAGGACTTAATCTGACTGATTACACACCAAGCTGTAGATCTGAATAATTAAATCTGTAAATCTGTGAACAACTGTTCACCTGACTGAGCGATCGCTGAGCTTATATCATGGGGAGACACTCATCATCTGTCTGTCCACAGCTCACAAGCATCACTCCTCTTATGATCAGTGTGTTTAATCAAACATGCACTGATCACCTGAGGGGTCCAAACAGTGCTCGAGGTCACGGTCAGATTTAGTGACCTCTGTTATCTCACACAGGCAGCAGGTCTTCAGTACACCAGTGCCTGATGTTACAGACCTGTTTGTATCTGGGGTTTGTCCTCGATGATCTCCCAGAGACTCACGATTAAATTCAGGTCCAGACTCTGGGTTAGCTATTTTATTATTATTACCATCATCACCATTATTTCAGTGTCATCATTGTGAAGTTAGGGTTGTAGTCGTTATGTGGTGTTAAAAATCTCTTTTTATAAAATGTGTGAAAATCTTTAGTCAAGCGACGATGAGACCCTTAAAAAAACAGATTCCCGTCCTGCTCTCTTTCATCTTATGAGGATTTTCAGTGAGTTCATTAGTGTCAGTATTGACTTTCACTGCTGGAAAATCAAACCTCGCAGTTAGTGAGAGGATCATCTCTTCAACCATAACAGCCATCGAGGCAGCAAAAAGGTTCAAGGGTTGTTGTCCCTTTAAATTCATCTGAAAATGAAAGAGTTCACACTAAGTGTCAGATTGTCAAATCCAGTACGTGGTTAACATGTCAAGTGTCTGTGTTGCATCACAGTGTGACAGCACTCAGTGCATTAAACCTTTTATAACTTTGATTTTTCCTGTTATGAAAACCACAGCTGGCAGGCAGCTGGAAGCAGAAACATTAACAATGACTCTTTTTATGCTTTTGTCTGTGGAGCCGGTCAGACGAGAAGTCAAAACGTGCAAACAAATGCTTTCATAGAACAGCATCACATTTCCTTGGAGTGCACAGTGGCAGTGGTGGCTGTAAGCATGTGCAGTTTATGGTAAATGGCCTATATTTGTATAGTGCTCTACTAGTCCCTATGGACCCCAAAGCGCTTTACACATTCAGTCATCCACACATTCACACACTGGTGATTAAGGATGGGTATTGATAAGATTTTCACGATTCTGATTCCATTTTCGATTCTGTTTAACGATTCGATTCTCTTATCGATTCTTTGTAAAAAAGGAGAACACTAAGGTCGATTAGCTTAGAACTTTGTTTTATATCTTCTCTTTGAACAAGATAGAAATTTAGGAGTAACATGGCCTTACAAACCCAACAGTGAGATCTTAAGAGATCCACAGCCTACGGCTCTTCAAAGTGGTGTCACAGGGTCCCTGGGAAAAAAAATTGTAAATGTAAAACAATAAAATAAATATTCTTATGTAGTAATAACAAAGTATAAGATAAATTATTCTGTAGCAATTGCACAAGAATATCCAGTAATGTCCCTCCCTACAATTAAACACATTCACTTACCGAAAATCGGGGGCATCTGCTGTGGCAAATGGGTGCAAGCCTTTTACCACAAACCTAGTCACTGCTCGGTGACATTCGTCTATCCTGGCCTGAAAGGAGATGCTAACGGTAGACTGCAGCGAGAACTGCCAGCATCTGAGCCAGCCAGACTCTGTCTCTCTCATCATGGTCACCAAAATGCACAGTAATGTCAGGTTTTGTAATAAGGCAGATCGCGCTAACATAATATGCACTGTTAGTTGATTATTTACCTGCCGCATTAACGGGAGAGGACGTGCAAACATTACCGCTGCTCCTGGGTTGAGATTCACGAGTCCGGAGCGGAATTAAAAACACAACATTCATTTAAGGTCATCGCGTGTTCTGTGAGCAAATGCTTTTGCATATTCGTAGTGTTTCCTTCCTTAAATGAAATATCTACTTTGCAAGTATTGCAAGTTGCCCTGTTGTCATCCGTTCTCGTAAAGTATAACCAAACTTTTTAGCGTTTGAGCCGCCATGTTTCCTGCCAGGTAAATGACGCTCCGCAACGTGGTGACGTCATTCGGGGCGACTGGAATCAATAAGAGAATCGTTTGTAAAACTGGCAAACAATTCCAAGGAATTGAAACAGTGGGAACCGGTTCTCGATACCCATCCCTAATGGTGATGGCAAGCTACATTGTAGCCCCAGCCGCCCTGACAGAGGCGAGGCTGCCGGACACTGGCGCCACCGGGCCCTCTGACCACCACCAGTAGGCAACGGGTAAAGTGTCTTGCCCAAAGACACAACGACTGAGACTGTTGGAGCCGGGGCTCGAACCGGCAACCTTCTGATTACAAGACGAACTGCCAACTCTTGAGCCACGATTGCCTGCATCTATGGAGAGTATCCTCCCCCATAAGCATAGAAAACACACAGAAATTCAAAATGTGGTTGGGCTCAGAGATGGAGACAAAGAGAGGGATGGCAGGCTCAGCAGGGATCAGAAAGTGCACTCATCATGTTTAAGTAGGAAAAATCCAAAACTACACTTAGATGACTTTTAAAGATTAAAGCAGGAGGTGACAGCTGGACGTGTTTCAGCACTGTGACGAGTGCAGAGAAGATTTATGTTGGGAAACACCCAGGATAGCTCAGATTAGCAAAACACCTGCTGTGGCACGATTCTTACATACACGCGATTACTGAACAGTTATTGAAAAAAGTTAAACGGTCAAAAACTGAATCAAAATAACTTTATTATTCAATAAAGAGCATTTGGAGGAAACAAGGAACCCAGATCTCTATAGTTAGTGAGTCATTTTAGCATGCTCTTACTTTGAAAGTTCAATTGCTGTCTGGTCATTCTATACAATTTGAGGACAATTAAAGGTTAAAAATGTGTAAATAAATAGACTCTTCATGATTTAATTTTCTGTTATGCATTAAAAATGAGAGTGGTTGAGCTCAGACATCAAAGGTGAGATGACATCCATGATTGGTGCAACGGTTAACGATTGTCCCCCTCAAACTGAACACTCCTTCAGTTTCAGATAAGAGTAAACTTTTATTTAAGTTAAGGCCCGTCCTTGCTCCTGTTTTACCTTCAGCTGGTTTGCACAAATCTCTTCTCAACACTCAGCTGCTTCCAAGGAAGGATCTCATCCTGCTGCTGGACTCTAACATCAACCTTTACCTGCTCTGCGGATGTTGAGACCTGAACGGTCACTTTAACCAGAACCAGGAACACTGAGTCAGACAAGCTGCAGCCCAAAGTGGAGTTCATCAGCAGGACTAGACTCTCACAGCAGGGTCATGTGGTCGTGTTTTAGTGTTCAGAAAGCTCATTTTCTTTTTGTTGCAGTGCACACCCACATAAAACATGTAAACCTGTGCGAAACACTGAAAGCTGTGTTTAATTAGGACCTCAGCAGGTGAGAAAAGATCCACAGGTGCTTTGTGTCCTGAATCATCCACAGCTGTGGAGCTGTGTGGCCTGCTGCTGTTTCTCACTTTGCTGCTGTTTGTCTGACAAAAGTGTTCAAACGAGCAGCAACTCGTGGCCCAAAGACTCATCCCTGCAAGTTTTTGTAATGTTGACAGTTATAAGAGGCTGACACAGCAGCTGAGCCGTCTCATTATTTAAGAGACGCCGGCTGAGCAGTTTAAGTCTGAACTGTTGTAGAATTACAGACAGTTTTAAACACAGTTCTCATATTTCAGAGGAAGAATTTAAATATATTCTAATAGGCTGGCCTTTCACTTCTAGGTTTGATTATTAAAGATGACAAACATACACAACAGTGATCATAGATTTAGCATAGTTAGCATGTTAAAAACACAATCAGGATTCACACAGCTCCTGTGGGTAAATACTGTGTTTTTATTTATTATATATCATCACGCTTCATTACAAACATCCTCCATCACTGCTGGATGTCATCACAAAATATCCCACAGACTCTTCTGGAAGGACACAGAGACGTTCCCACGCCAGCTAAGAGACATAATCAACACTGTGTACTGCGTCTGCCCCGGGGCCTCCAACCTCAGCCAGAAAACATGCAGGGGTGTGTGTGTGTGTGTGTGTGGCGGGGGAGTGGGGGAGGGGGGTTCGTCAGATGTCATCTCAACTGACTTCTTTCAATCTGTAGGACTGATTACTCCAGAATGACTGAACCCCTCACCGTGATACCCTTTGTAAAAGGCTTATTTCTCAGAATTTTTTCTATAACTATCATCTAGATATTCACTATTAGCAGGCAAAATATGTAATATTTAATCTTCAGTGATGTATCATATTTTATGAAATCACGTTTGTGGTGGCTGTCCTGTGGGGACCACGTATATCTGATTAAACAGCTGTTAATGAGCTCAGAGTCACATATTAAACATTTGACTCATTTAAATATCACAGCTGAATTTAAAGGCCTGAGCAGTGATGCAGGTAACTGTCAGCATCTACAGAGGGATTACAACCGAATGTAAAATGAAGGCAGTGTTTTAGCACTTTACTTGAACTTGGCTGTTTAATGAAACTGGACCTGGCAGGAGTTCACTCTTCATCATCACAGCTTCCATTACTGACAAGCTGAACAAGTTATTAAAAGTTTCATATATCACATGTACTGGACGCTGTGTTTAGCAAGAAGAAACTGTTCTGATTACAAAATCTGATCATCAACCGTGACTGAAGGCGTGGACCACCTTATGCTCAAACACGGCGTTCTTTATGGAAAAGCTGCGGTTAGCACAGCAACAAATACACCCAGCTCTCACTGCCAATACCCACGAGAAGTCCCCCAGTAGTAAAAATTAGACTCTCCAGCTGCACCACCTTCAAGCATCCACCAGGAACTCCAAGCAGGCCAAGCACTCGGAGCTGTGACATATGTGACACTCAGGACCTCCAGAATAACCTGTAGGAAAACCCCAGCTCACATGCACCTAACCAGGGTGATACTGTAGCTGTCGCATTGAAATGTAATTATTATGTGATTGCAATGTTCAAAATTTGGTGTTTAATCTGGATTTGTGTTGTGTTATCGCTACCTACTGGTGGACCTGAGTGTGGCGCTTTGTGGTGCGCATGCTTTGGGGTGATGCTCAATTAAGCGCACATGTCACCAGAGACTGAAGGCTTGAGCCAGAAAGAGAATGCTGGCTTGTGTAAAAGGTGGAAATATGGAAGATATGGACTACAATTGCTCATGAATGTTCGGTAGAAAGGCGCACACGGTATGTTGGTGCATTTACTTTGTGTGGATGTTTTATTTGGTTGGTTGGTAATTTTTATTTCAACATGCGAACAATATACAGGTACATTTAGAAAAGAAAATAAGAGAGAGAGAAAAAAAATATATATATATACACTATACAAAATACATACAAAAACACCCCCAAAGAACATTCTGATTAATTTACATGTTGAAAGGGAGTGGGAAGAAGTAAACACTTATTTAATCCCACCCCGTTGCCATAAATTATCAGTTAATATTTAGTCAGCTTCCTTACTGATATAATTTGTAATAGAAATAGTGAACAGATTTCTGATCTACTTTATGCTATAATGTTACATCATGAATTTTTTTTTTTTTTTAATTGTTATTTATTTTTATTTATTTATTTATTTATTTATTTTTTAAATAGAGACATTCACTTAATTTCAATATTTTCCTTTTCTTTATAGTTCGAGAAGATCATATTTTTATAACTCTTTTTGAACTGTTTTATGTTTGGACATTGCTTTAATTCCATATTCAGACTGTTCCATAGTTTCACCCCATGAACAGAAACACAAAAGCTTTTTCTTGTAGTACGTACCTTCCCTGTTTTGAAGTTACAAAATGTTTTATGGATGGATGTTTTATTTGAGTTGTAATTTTTGTTCTGCTGATGCAATATCTGTGTTTTTCATTGATCTTTTCACCATAGTTTTTCACGGTGTTTGCTGGTGAAAAGAAGATTAAAATACTGGCTAAACATCAGTTGGAGCATGGCCTTTTATTCTACTTCGAACATGAAAAACCTTCAGGAGCAGTTACAGATACAAGCACGCCCTCCCCCACCCTTTCACTCCAGAGAGCTCCTGAACCCAAGCCTTGAGGCGAGCCTGTATCTGTTAGGCTCCCTCCCAATCAGAGAGGTGATATTCATATACCAAAAACCAGTTTTAGCCACCGGGGATCAGTCCACCGCCCTGCATCTGGCCATTATAAATAGAGCTCTGATATCAGGATTCAACATAACAATGAGCAGATAAAGGACAGAGCCTCATTTTGTATCCAGTGGGGATAAAAACATGAATGTGTTTCAATGTGAACCATGATGTTTAAACAATTTAAAGCAGTTTGCATGTTTTACAAACAGTTTTAATGAACATTATCCACTCAGTCATCATTTACCCAACTTTATTTTTAATTAATACAATGTCTGTATAAATAAAATGTCAGCCTTAAAACCAGAGGAAACAGAACAGCAGAGAATAAAAAGACAGATGAAAGTATCTGCTGTCTGTTATCAACAACATTTAATACAAGCTGAGAACAGCAACAGAGACGCAAATACAGTGACAGAAAATCCAGAAGCCAGTACAGAAACGATCACACCGACTCCATCGCAGGACTCGAACAGCTGATCTGAAACACATTACAGAAGCCTGCTGTTACAAAGATATAAGTTTCTAAACACACTAATTATAACCTTTAGCAATCAAATCAGAGTCTCACCTGGAACATGGATCTCTTCTTCAGTCACATGGCCGATCTCCTCCTGTGTGGCTACACAGTGGAAGAGGTTGGTGTTTGTCCTGGTCACCGTGGTGAGGAGGGTGATGTCATAGCGGCCATCTCTGTGTGACACCTGTGGCTCCTCAGCATGAAGGATGTTCCCATCGCTGTCCCTCCACTCTACTCTAGGCTTCGGAGCTGCACCTCTCACCTCACACTTCAGCTGCACCCTGTACTGCGTGATGTTCAGGATCCCAACAAACGGCTTTGGAGCTGCACCTGTGAACACAGCATGAAGCTACAGCTACAGCACAAGGAGGGTGATGTTTCAGCATTCACACTCATCCATCACTGGGGGGGGGTGAGGTCAGTCAGGTTGTTAAACAACCGTCAGGTTGCAGGACTCTGGGTGGATGAGATTCATTCTCAGATGCAGGCTCTGCACGCTGTGGGGGTGTCTTGGTTGATACGGCTCCACAACAGTGCATGAAAGTCGGGGAGGGACCGGCAGACTGGAGGTTCCGTTTAAAATGGGCTATTTGAGTTACAGGATATCTTCCTGTTATTCCAGCCTATTCCATCCCTGTACAGTCACACTGAGAGTCAGGTCAGAATCATCAGTAAGTCAGACGTGTTCCTAGTGAGAGGTAGACTCCACCAGTACTGCCCTTTGTTTCTCATATTAAACATAAGTTTTATGGACAGAATTTTAAAGTCGTTTCTGGTTTAGTGACCTCTCTGTGGTTCTTTATTACATCATCAGGCATTAACCTTCAGCTCACACTGAGGTGGTTTGGAGCCATGTTGAGTGATGGTAATGAAAATTAGCATATCTGAGTCTGAGATCATGGTTCACAGACAGAAAAGGATGAAGAGTCCACTCAGAGACCAGCTGCTGTGTTTGAGCTTCCTGTGATGAGCTGACGTGCCTGAACTCCTTCTGCTCTTATCACGATAACAAACAGCAGCACTGGAAGATAATCTGTCACTCTCCTCACTCTGCAGAGTAGAAGGCTGTTAAACTGAAGTGTGCTGAACATGACCTGTGGCATCATCATTAACCTGCGATTTGTGCAATGATTTCTTCTGTGTTTAATACCAGAAGACCAACTGTTAGTGATATCTAATATAAAGAAATGTCTTTGTTAAGTTTTCACACCAACATCGTGGTGATTTGATAATTGAATTTGGTTGAAGCAGTAATTACGTCTCCTTCATTGTTGTTTAGCAGATATTCCAGCGTTTGTCTCGCCTCCATCTCTGTGACAGGACAGCTCGGACCGCAGCGAGGAAACACTCAACATTTATATTGTTTTTCTAATTGCTGTTTACCTCATCACTGTCAGTTTTGAACCATCCCATAATGAGTGGGGGAAACGAAGGAACACCAATATTAAAGGGATAGTTCACCATCTACACTGACAGTAAATATGTTTTCGCTCCTTTAAAGAAACTTTTAAAAATGTACAGCCTGTAAAAATTATGATATTGAATATGTGGCTTTACTGTCATAAATGTCTCAGCATTAGTGTTCTTACCGTTTTCATGTCCTGTTGTTACTGCAGTCACAGTCAGAAGAAAGAGGCACAAAAATAAAAGCTGCAGAGTTTTTGTCTTAAAAACAGAAGAAAACATGACGCGGAGTAAAAACGTTCCTCTGTGCTGCGTCGATCACACTACTGACGCTCAGCAGCAGATACTGTGGTCGAGTAAGTTTAGGAAACAAGCCTCAGTCATGAGTGGGAGGAGTGTGTGTGTGTGTGTGTGTGTGTGTGTGTGTGTGTGTGAGTTCTGTTAAGCTTTGCATAAAAAACATCAGCATGTTCAACAATCCAGGTAAATTAAGTGCTGAACGACATGAATGCAAACTCATGAGTGAGAACTTCAGTTCTCACACTTACATGTATAAAGTGTTTAATATTAAACGTCAGTAAGAAGAAAACAGACATGTTTCAGCGCCGGTCCTTCCTCAGAGTTTCATGAAACATGTGAACACACGTCTCCAGCTCTCGCTGTAAAAACCACAGATTACAGATCAAAGCCTTCGAGGTCTGAACTCGTTTCTCTCCTTTTCACTCTGAGCTGTTTCAGTGTCACTGACATGGAAGCTACAGTGTGAACGAGACCATAAACCTCTACCAGGAAGAAGGATCTGTGGCTTTCAGTGTTATGAAGGAGGTTCCCTTTTGACTGGTGCACATCACCATGGCAACATACACTGAAGACCTAACCTGGGGCAGGCTGGACGAGATCCAGAGATTAGAGAGATCATGCTAAACAGCAGCTTACTGTGAAATCCTAAAGTTCCCTCAGACCTCAGAGGAGGGTCCAAAGACTTTCCTGAAGAGCATCAGTTAAAGAAAAAGAATAAGCACAACACAGAAGAGCTACCTCGCTACACCTACAGGCCAGTGGACACTCTTTCAAGGATGAGGATGTACACATCCTGGACAGGGAGGAACGCTGGTTTGATGGCAGGGGTCAAGGAGGCCATTTATGTGAAAAGGGAAAGACCATCTCTGAATGGACGAGGGGGCCTAAAGGTACATCTTTTACCTTCTTACAATGCTGTGATTGCAGCCATTCCCCATCTCTCTGTGAATGGGACTCATGGCCATTGATCAGTGTTCTTTGATCAATGGTCATGAGAATTTGCATAATTATGATCAAGGAACTGACCTCACAGCCCATTGTTCCTTCAGTGGGCTGGTTTCAGTCATTATGCAAATGTCCTGTTTATAAGATTGAATCCTGCAGTCAGCTGAGACTGAAGAAGTCACTTGGATGAGTGACGAAACGTTTCTCCCACAAAACGCTACGTCCAGATGAACAGAATCAACTTTTGGAGAATATTTTCACACCTGCTTTTCTCCTGTTAGCTGGAAATTTAAAATAATAATAATAATACAAGAGTTTCATTGCTCTTCCTGTCTTCAGGCTAAACTTTATCAGTGACACAGCAGCTCTTTTACAATTTCACTGGCCAAAGCTCTCAAAGCTCACGCTCCACTGCTTTTAACTTGTAATACACATAACAAGAAATCCTTTTATCTTATCCCATATTTAGGCAATTAATTACACAAACGTTCATTCCCACTCTCATGAACACATATACCAATACTCAGCACTCACCCAACATGGAGACACAAATTGAACTGTACACACAATCACACCCCCTAAGCATACTCTATATCCCATGTACAGGTGCCCTCGCCCCCAGAGGGGCAAACCACACCTAGACGCAGGAGATGTTACCCTTTCACCCGAGGTGGGGGGAAAGGGTAAGAGCAGCAGGGAGGCCCTACACCTTAGACCCCAATCGGACGGCCAAATCTTCCTCCCAGCCCCTCCGCCCTTCATAAATAGGTGAAGCTAGCTGGTCTTCTCCTCTATACAAATATGGGAAGTTCTACTACCAGAATATATAGAGAGGTCACACCAGCCATAACACAGCTAAATCACTGATATCTGTCAGCTTGGCTGATACACAAACACATTTTCTTTTAGTCTCTATTCCTAATAAAACATATTTATTAGTTCTTTGAGCAGGAAGTTTGAGCCGAGCAACATCATGCAGTGAGAACAGATCTTACACTGGGTCATCCTGACCTCAGGATAAATCCTGCAGTTTCCTTTTTTCTTAGTGCAGATGTTGTTATACAGTATTTAATGGTCAAACACTGACACCTAGTGGTAAACTTTGACTCATTTTTAAAAATTATTATTGTTTCTGGTCATAGTTTCACATATAAGAGATTTAGGAGAAAAGAAAATAGAAAATTGGATTATGTTGTAAACTATAAAATGTTTGTTTGAAGCTTATAAGCTTCGAAAATTAAAGTCTGGAAGCTCAAATCCTCATCCTCAAACAGACAATACCAAAGAAACTATGCTGGAATTCTGCAGCCTCTTATCATCAGAGCGTCTGAGGTGGAGAGGCCCAACAGCCACAGGTTTCCTGGGACTGCAGGTGACATGAGACCTGACCTGGACTCTTAACACCACAGCCACAGCAGAAAAAGCCCAGGGAAGGATTTATTTCATTGGGCTGCTCAGGAAAGCTGGCCTGAGCCATTGCTCTCTCACCCAGGCCCACAGAGGACTGATAGAGAGCATCCTCACCACAAGCATCACTGTCTGGTATGGGAACACCACACAGGCAGAGAGGAAGGCTCTCAAAGGGTCATAACGACTGTGGAGAGCATCGTAGGGACAAAACTTCCATCCATGGACTCAATGTACACACAGCGCTGCTGGAAAAGAGCAGAGAGAATTATCATGGACTCACACCATCCAGCTCACTGTGTGCTCTGACACAAGAACTGCACATAAAACGTAAGACACAGCAGAGCAGACAGCATCATCACTCACAGAACAAGGCTTTTCAATGGCTTCTTCCCTGCCACAGTCAGAATGATGGCACTAATCTCCACACTACCTTACTTCACCTTACCAAGTGAAAAACTGTCAATATCCTAACTGTGAAATACTGGGAATATAATTAGACTCTTGTGTATATACTGCCACCTCTCTTGTAAAGGGGTTAGAATTTATAACTTACAATTTATATTAGTGTTGTCTTGTTTATTTTTACTATTACTACAACTCAGAGCTCTGCACCAGAATTCCAGCGTGCCTTGACTGATGGTTTTTTGCACAAATGGCAAATAAAGAACTTTGAACCTCTAAAAGTATCCAATAAAGAAAGAATGCTTTTTTTCTTTCCCTGCTCGGTTCAGTCGATCTCTGTTTTATGAAGTCAGCAGTCAGTCTGAAGCAGTTCTTCTGTTTCAGCTTTGAGCTCAACAGTCTAAAAGAAACTTCTTCTCTCCAGCTGTGAACGCTGCTCCAATCTTTACAGTAATCTCATCTATTGGACTCTTCGCTTTCTGTGATAAAGGCATATTAACATAAGTTAAAATGTTCTCCTTTACAAACTACTACTACACCTACCTGTGCTGTTTCATTTATCCATCACTGGTATAACTGAACTATTTTTAAGCAAAAAGGAGCTCCCGCAAACCCCCCACATTTTTAAAGTGAAATCAAAGCCTAAATGGATAAAAAGATCAACACATTTGAAGTTGAATGTAGTTAAATCAAATTAACCTCTTAAGACCCGAGCTTCTTCATGGCATGTATTTTTAATTTCTCTTTGCTATTTGAGCTGATTGGGACCCGATAAATGTAAAAACAAAGAATTACCTGATTTTTTTTTTGTATCTTATTTTTGTTTCTGAGAAAAATGAGATCCACATATGAGGACATTTCTTTTAAATTTCAATAGATCAGCGCCAGTATAATGTCCTCATAAGTGGATATCAGGCCCTTGTAGAGCAAAGTTGTGTATTTTGGTCTAGACAACCCAAAATGTGATGTCCACATATGTGGACGCCAGGTCCTAGGAGGTTAAAGTTAAATCTTTGTGTATAAATAAATATCAGAATCAGGATCAGTGTTAAAACAAAGTCTTGGCAACCTTTAAATGCATTCTGACTTGTCTTTGAGTCAAAAACGTTTTTTCCAACTTTTTTCTTTAACTTCCAAAATTGAACCTAAAATTGGAAAGAGGGAAATATTGCCTTTACATTATTTTCAAACAAATCCAGTCTCAGCACAGGTGGTGATATATTCATACATTTTATTTTGAACAACAGGATATTAAGTGTTTTCAGTGCAAAGTTCCCAACATTAGTGACTTGGAGGACACCTCATCTTCTTATCTATCACAGCTTATTCATTTTTACTAGCTCAACATTCAGCAACAAAAATATGTTTTTGTAAATAGACAAATCATTTTTACAAAGCAGTGCATCAAAACTCAAATGAATGGACAGATTTGGCGTAACAATCAGTCATGATACCATCACATCACAACCAGTGCTTCTCCAAAATAATATAATACACCACTGTGTACCATACATAAGCATAAATAATATAAAGCAGAGCAGAGCAACAACTTTTACTAAGGGGCTACATGAGAAACTCTTTCGGAGATCTAAACCTGAACTTGATACTGCTCAATATTAATTTCATCCCTTTATAAAGTGCTCCTTGTGAGAAAAAGCAGTTTCAAAATGTCTAACAGACGTAGTAAAAAGACTTTCATTTGCGATTTAAACCTACAGTCTCCAAATAATCATGAAGAAAAGTATGTTTCTAAAAAAAAAAACCCATTTAACTGTATAAAAAGTGCTATACCGTTTGTAGTTTAGTTACTTTATCTGTAGTTTCCAGTTCTTCGATTTCTCTTATTGAACAAGAAAAATCAGACTAGAAGAATAAGTCCAGCAGTGATACTGAGTTAAATTTCTCACTGTTGAATAAAAAGTGGAATAAATAGATTTTTAATTTTCACCCTGATTAATTTTCCTTTTCTTTTTCACATCAGTGACATGGCTCATTTTTAGTACTGACTTATTGTAGTTCTGGTTTAAAAATACAAATTTCAGTTGTGAGTTCATTTTAATCACTTTACCTTTCATCTGCCTTAAAGGTCTGATATTTTTCAGTAAGAACTATCATTGTCCGCGTACAAAGATGAGTAACTTGGCCTGTGTCTCAGACATCAAATCACCAGAGAAAAATTCAAAATTCTTCACTTTGTTCTTCAACTGAAGCTCCAGATTTCCTGTCCTTGATCAGTCTCAGAGTTTGCCTGGAAAGGTGTGTTTTCAAATGCTTTAGCATTTGACACATTAGCATGACAGTCCTCCAAACACACATTAGAGAATGTCATTTGGGTTTTGTGGAGAAAAAAGAAAAAAAAAAAAAAAAAAAAAAAATCACAAAGCTGGTCCTAACTGCTGGGTATGTGTAAAGCTCGGTAAAAAGTCCTTCTTCCTACTTTTGCATAGAAAAGATTCAGATGTTCCTGCTCGGACCTCTGAGGTCAGAGGTAAATTCAGTGGATATGAGATACAATCCATTTCCTTCGTTGAGATTCTCTTTTAGCTACATTAACTGGAAGTTTAACTGGAAGTTAATGGAAAATGGAAGTCCCCATGTAAAGCTTTTTGTGATCAATCTTCTGGTCCAACAAGTCACCTGATCATTCTGGATCCTTTTGATCTGAGCTCATTCACCGGTATAAAAGACTAAAAATATGAAACTTTGTGAAACTTCTTTTACATACTGTAAGTGGTTTTGGATTTAGTAAATTGCTATGTTAAACTGCATCATTGTAATATGCCCATTTGTCAATACTGGAAATGTATTTACCAAAACCAGTATGACAAAAAGAATGCCGTTGTTTCACAAAGAGTTCTTATGAATGTATGTTTATTTTCCCTTTATATTTTCCCTGTATATAAAAACTCTTGAGGTTAAAATGGATATCCCAAGGCACACCCACAATAACAGCAAAGATTTTCCAGTAGCACAGTAAGGTTAAACAAAATATACATTCTTTTTCCTCTTGCAGGATCTCACATGTGACCCTGAGTAAGACGAAAAAAAATTAGAGTGCCTTGCTTTGCAAATTTAAAAAACAACAAACAAACAAACAAAAAATGTAACTGAGCACCTTTTCAGAAGTTCAGTGTCTACAGCAGTGCAGTCCTATGCAAAATTGAACTTGATTGTAAAAGCCAAGGAGAGAGGAAGGCGCTTTTTCTCACCACAGATGCTCACTGGCTGTAAACATTATTGAAAGCTCCAACTGTGGCAAGTAAACTAAAAAGCTGGCACAGATTTGATATCCTCACACAGGATATCAAATCTTTTCTCCACACAGGATGGAGATCTTCTGGCACTTTTAAAGATGAAGTGGCTGGCTTGATTCCCCATTACACAAACCATTAGTCTTCGGAGTAGAAACTGCCAGGGGAAAAACAAAAGAATAAAACAGAAATGACATAACGTCAGCACCTTTATGTAATACAGAAATCATTACTGGTTCTGTCAATAACACTTGCAAGCTTCTTTCAACTGTCTGTTCTCAAACACGAGTGAGTGGATACTGAAGAGTTTCTCTGGGTTAAAGCAACCACTGGATTTCATTTGTGTTTAACAGCTGATTATAGCCTGAGTCTGACTCTGGAGTCGACCAAACATACATCTATGAAATCACCTCATGACGTTTACGATTTTAGTTTCTAAAGCTAGCTTCAGAAGGCAGCCGATGAGGAGAAAGAATATGAACAGGCTTATTCCTCCTTATTGCACCACAAATGTATCCTCCAGGATCAGGTTGCTAGTGCAGGTTCTACTGTAACATCCTGCGGTATCCGAGAACATTCAGTGGAATCTGAATCATGGTAGATTCCATCACACGGTGAACTGGAAATCCTGGTTTGGTTATCTGGCCACATGAACACAATCTGCCAATGCAATATTTTATTCACCATCTCATTTAAAGCTCAAAGGTTGTGCTTTAAAGGTAAATTTCATATATAAAGAACAAAAAAAAGAACCCAAACTGTCAGTGTCTCAAGACGATCACACACTACTTCAATAATGTGAAGGTCTAGGCTTTTTTCTACGCAGCCCAGTTCTTGGCTGATAGTGTTTTTCTATCCAGGTATGCTTTTTCAGTATTGGTAGTGCATTTGGGATCACGGTATACTGAAAAATGAAGCCTTTCCCAGTGAGACTCGTTCCAGATGTACTGCATGGTGGACTAAAATCTGATGGTACTTTTTATGTGTTCACATTTGACAAAGACCTCCTACACCACTGGCTGAAATGCAGCCTCATTGTTGGACCTCCCACCGGACCTTGTCTGAACATATTGACCATGGTGCTTGAAATGAACATGGCTAAAAAAAAAATACCGAGGTATATAAACTAAATATGAATTAGGAAAAAACAAAAACACCTACGAAGTATGTGGTATAATTATGTCTACACATTAGGGCTGCCACGATTACGAACTAGTCACGATTACGTCGAGTATCAAAATCGTCGACGACTAATTTAATAGTCGACGTGTCGTTTGAAGCTTTGTAAGATTCCAAAGGACGCAGGAATAAGTAGGAGGAGTAGTAGGAGAAGGAAGAGTGTAATAGTGCACTAAAACAGAAGATGGCAGCAGTGCATGTACAAGGATGCCAGCTGCCATTAAACCCCGAAGAAGAAGAAGAAGCTGTGTCTGGTATGTAGCTGTGTCCAAATTCAGGGGCCGCATCCTTCGGAAGCTGCTTGCAAGGAGCAGACGGCTGAGTTTATTAAACTCCACCAAGACAATCTGCAAATTTCATTAAAAGTTTGATAAACTATCATTTTGTCTTTATTGTTAGTTAGCACATAGCTGAAACACTTCAAGCTGTAAGCTAATAATAGTTATATAAGAGCAGATGCATGCTGGTGCAATAAGCTTTACGTTTCACATCTAATGGATGCATGATCTGATTAGTCGACTATCAAAATAATCGTTTGTGGCAGCCCTACTACACATCACAAAAATGTTGTTACAATCCATTAATTAAACTGACCTTTCTTGATGTAGTTCTTTCTGATGTACACAGGACACAGAACTAGAACTAGAGCTGCAACAAATCCACCAAAAAATAAACCTGCCAGCACACCATCTCCATAGCAGGACCCAAACAGTTTATCTGAAACACATGACAGTACAACATGCTGATTATAAACTCACAACATTGCACATATAAAATTATTCACAGATGAAAACATGACTAGAGGGAATCTCACCTGGAACACGGATTTCAGCATCAATCACATGGCTGATCTCCTCCTGTGTGGCCACACAATGGAAGAGGTTGGTGTTTGTCTTGGTCACAGTGGTGAGGAGGGTGATGTAGCAGCGGTCTCCCCCATATGAGACCTGTGGCTCCTCAGCAGGAAGGATGTTTTCATCACTGTCCTTCCACTCTACCTTAAGTTTGGGAAAGGCACCTGGAACCACACAGTGCAGCTGTACTCCGTTCTCTGTCTCTTTAACTATCCCGACAATGGGCTTTGGAGCTGCACCTATAAAACACATAAAGCTGATCAGACTTTATTTTATTATCCATTCATGTATGAAAGTATGAATGTATGTAGATTTGGCTTAGAGGAGTTTATATCCCATTAAAAAAAATTATGCTGCAATAATAAGTGAATGTCTTGAGGGTTTAATACAACTTTCATTTTTTTTTTTTTTTTTTTTTACAAATATTTGACAAATTACTCAGAAAACCATTATGTGACAAATCTAATAAGATTGAATCCTTAGCTGGCATGACCTAATTAACTGGTGTAATTGATGTTTGTCAACTACAGAAGTTCTGTGCTTACGCTGCCTTATAGTTTTATGTACCTGACATTAAAATCCTTAGTTGTTGCACTACAGTACAACGGTAGAAGAGTACTAAGAATATACTGTTTAAAAAAGTAAAGAAACAATCATCACAGTATAACACAAAATCAGTAAAACATCAGGGATCTCAATATGTCCAGTTAGGAGACATAACTTCCTTTTACCTCCACTGTGCAAACGAAAGTGAGGGCAGATGAAGTGGAGTGGGAACAAGACAACCCCCAATAAAGGGAATGGTTAGTGGGTGGTGGCCGCAGAACACTGCTCTGGCTTTACACACCCTGACTGATTTGTCTCTAGTTTTACTTTTTGTTATTGTCCTTGTCACTGCTTGTAGCATGAGAAAGTACCTGCAGCTCATTCAGGATGTTCCAGTACAGTCCCTAGAGCAGGAGTGTTCAACTCCTGTCCTCAAGAGCTAATGTCCTGCAACTCTTAAATGCATCCCTACTCCAACAAAGCTGAATCAAATGATTGGATTTCCTCTTCAGCGTGCCATCAAGTTTGGCAAAGGCATGATAACTAGTCATTCATGTGATTTAGGTGTATTGGAACAAGGATGCGTCTGAAAGCTACAGGACAGTAGCTCTCAAGGACTAGATTTGGACATCCCTGCAATAGAGTGTGGAGGAGACACCAGGTGCTAAGCAGTTATATGACTAGAGACTGGGAAAGGTTGTCAACCCAGCTTTGGGGCCAGTACTCCTAAGTGTAAAGAAGAGCAGGAGGAGCACTGAAAGAGCCCTACAAAATGACCTTCTAATGCATTTTTCCACAACTCTCAAAAAACCAAAAAAAACAAAACAAAAAAAAAACCCAACACACTTCATGAGCATCCTGAAGTTTAACTGACAGTGTCTTATGCTGTGACAATCAAGCAGTATTAATTAAAATCAATAACCAATTTATTTCTTTATGTCTCTTAACACAATGATTTAAATGATGATGTAGAGCAGGGGATGGGGAACTCCAGGCTTCAAGGGCCGGTGTCCTGCAGGTTTTAGATGTCCTTGATTCAACGCAGGTGATCTAAATGGCTAAATGACCTCCTCAAAGTTCTCCAGAGGCCTGGAATGAAATAATCATTTGATTAAGGTGTGCTGACCCAGGGTGAGATCTAAAATCTGCAGAACACTGGCCCTCGAGGCTTGGATTCGGACACCCCTAATGTAGATCATCTTAACTGTATCCTGTACATCATCATACATTCAGTGGATCAGTGGAGAGAAATGATTGATGATGCCACTGATTTCTACCTCTGCACTGAGTGCTACAACTCTGTTTATAAACCCTCAAGGACGTCCGGACTGATTATTTATAAGTGTGATGTGGTGATTCGAGGTTTGTACTAAGAAATAACTTTGACAAAGACAGGTATTCTTAGTGTCAGCCTCAAGAAAACCAGTCAGACATAACAGGTATGATGGTGGTCAAGAATTGCATTTGTTAATTTAGGCTTTCCTCCATTGATGAGAGAATGTCCTAAATTTTATGAATTCATTCATTTTAGCAGATATGACTGTTGTTCATTTCTAACCTGACAGGTGCCTGTTAGAGCTCTGAAACTCTAAACTTTAGAGGTTACCTCAGTCATTCAGGTCTGACAATGTTCTACAGTCTGATGAAGAGTAAGTAGAAATCACTTTAGTTTGAGGCTAGAGAAAATTTAAATTTAATGATTTCATGTACTCTTGACAGATCTGTGTTTGATTTGCTGCAGTTTCAGCTATGTTAGTCAAATCTGATAGCAGTCTGAAATCAAGCTCAATATATACTTCTGCATTTTCTGCATCACCAGGTGAATACATGTAATTTCTGTGACTATCCAATGTAAATTGTTTGTGCTGCTTTAACTTTAAAGCATGGCTTCATTTGTTTAGTATTATTAAAATACAGCTCAACAGCATGTATAAAACTTCGTAACAGAATTTGTATCAAACTTGGATCATGTTCCTGGAAAAGAATCTGATTTGGCTCGTAAAGAGTGCAGACGTAGAGATCAGTGACATCAGTGTTAGCTCTTAAGATGACAGAGCAACACAGATCTTACTGATATCTCATTAACCCTACCCAGACTTTAATGTATGTAGAAGGTTTGCAATGTCACAAACTCCAAAGTTGAGTTCAAATGAAAAACACTTTTGCTGAACTGTTTAAATGGCGTGTTTGTAGCCCATGTTTTCTTCTGCAACTTATCTGTGTCACATATTTACAAAATAATAGAATATTAAACAAAAATAAAGTTAACAGCCTTTACGTATTTCAAGGAACAGGCAAGAAGACGTGTTGCAAATGCTGTTTTTCAAAATTTTGTTAATCCTTAAAGATAAGGGTGTAAATGTGCAAACTGTGGGCGCTTTATATTAAATGTTGCTGCTGAATCACTTTTAAATGTTATTTTTCCCAATGTGAAATTAATAAATAATTTTCTCGCTCATTTTCTCCTCTTCTGTCTTTTAAACTGTATTCTGAAAGCAAGAATAAAAATGTAGTATTAAAAATATAACCTCTTAGCTTTAAAGTGCAGGTGAAAGAATTTATCCAATGCTAAACGATATGCAAATCTAATCATAATCTGCTTTTAAAAGCCACTTGGTCTATGTAGCAAATAGATAGATTTGAGGAATGTTCTTCCGTTTCATTTGTTTTTGGGTTCTTAAAAAAGGAAAAACAATACTTACGAACAACAAGTTTAATGCTGAATATTTGTTCTGGCTTCAGGTTTGGAAAGTCACAGGTGTAGTTTCCACTGTCGCTGATCGTGGTGTTTCTGATTACAATCGAGGCGTTACCAAACTGCAGCTGTTGTGGAAAATGTGAGACCCGTCCTTTGAACTGCTTGTCTTGACCTGGGAGGCCGTTATTGTAATGAAGGCCTCCATCATACATGAACACCTCCTGTGTACCCTGATCGTTTCTCCTTCTCCAGTCAAACAGCTCCTGTATAAGGCTGGTGCTGACGTTGCAGGGCAAGAATGCGTCACTTCCCTCTGATACAACTACAGTGACAACTTCTGGCCCTGAGGAAGAAGCGGATTTCAGTGTTTAAACAGGGAACACAACAGATTACATACATGCCTCCTGAATTACCCAGAATCCCCAATTTACCCCCCACATTACTGTTCAAATGTATTTTGATTTTAAATTCCTGAATAAGCGTATTTATACTAAAAAGCACTTTATGAGGTACATAAATCAGCTATCGTTAGAAGATTTAGATCTTTTAGACTAAATGCTTAGTGTATGTAACTGTACAGAGTTGGCCCTGGGTCACTAAATAGTGTACCGATCATTTCTCCCCCATGACACTAACACACAGTTGTGAAACAAGACAGAAAGAAGTTTGTAAACGAGGAAAGGAAGAGGAAAATCCGTGGTGACCTGCCTGCTGGCAGCACCAGGACATTTCATGGTGGCCTCATTCATTTCATTTTGGCCTGCTATGAGTGTGAGTGGTGAGATTAAAAGAGGCAGGAATTAGTAAGATGATCTCTCAGAACCACTGCCTCCACGGTAAAAAGATGCATGTAGGGCTGTTCGATATAACGATACATATCGGATGACGATATAAAAACGTCTATTGTTTCATTTTACGCTATCGTTTGTTTCGTGGTGTCGCAAAATAAACTGTTTACAGCAATATTTTTTCATCATTTTGATGGTCACTGTAGTGGCTATATTAATTTCTTAAAGTTCTCTCTTTCTCTTATATTTAATATAACCACACTACGGACGGACAAGCGCCTGTTTTTATGCGTTGTCGTTAGTAACAACGACGGTAACACCACCGCGTGTCCGCTTGTTTATGTTTCACATAAACCTTTCACAATAAAGCTCAAGATCCTGTTGAGACTTTTCAAAATAAACTGAATCACGTGAAAGAGCAGATTATTTATGGATGAGAAGTAAAAAAGAGCCGCCAGGTGCTAAAAAACTAAACTTTAGACTCAAACGTTAGAACAGGCTTTTCCCCGCAGCACGACGTGAAATAAATACTCAAAACGGCGGCCGTTACAACTTATGTCTAAAAATGTATCGTTTCACGCATCTGTTAAAACACTCAACTCCAGCTACATGACGGTAACACTTCACGCAAGTAGAGCTGCATGAGGTTCACAGAATTTACAGAAAATGTTACATTTTTGTGATTTATATCGTTATCGGACGACAGATGTCTTATACTGGGATATGAGATTTTGGTCATATCGCACAGCCCTAGATGCATGGCATGCAAAGTCTAACTGTCACAGCCCAGCTCACAGACTGATAAGGTGGATATTAGGGGTGGGTGATATAAACGATATACGATAGAAACGATATAAATTTGGCCAACGATAGAGATTTTGACTATACCGCTCTATTGCGATAGCGCATGTTGATGATGTCATCAAGCTGCGCCTGTTTTGGTCGAAAGCATCGCAGCGGATACAACCATTATCATCTGCAAATTATGCCGGGCGACAGTCATGGCAAAGAGATGAAGTACTTTTGAAATATGGGGAAAGCCAAAAACTGCGCTTCCTCCACTTCTGTAACATTGATTCATTAATGTTGAATTCTCTCGCAGCTGCTCTATTCACATGTTGTTGCAGTATGTTAATAACTAACCTTGTATTGTGGATGAATAATCTCACTTGTTCTCCTGACTAAAGTTTGGTCTGTTTACAGCATCCTGCTATGCGATTGCATTTGTCCCTGACCACCAGAATCCCTCACGTTAACTTTTATCGAGTGGAAAAAAAGTTAGCGTTCATCCTCCAGCTTCACTGTGCTAATGTTATGCTAACATAGCTGTGTCGCTAGCAATCACGTAGCACAACATTATAATAATAATAATAATAATAATAATAATAATAATACATTTTATTTGAAAGCGCCTTTCAAAACACTCAAGGTCACTGTACACAGTAGAGTAAAAAGCAACATAAAAGCAAGGAGTTTACACAATCATAAAAGCATAGGATATAAACAAATTTAAAATAGTCGAATGGAGAGGTTATGTGGGATAAGCTAATTTGAACAAGTGGGTTTTGAGTTGGGACTTAAAGAGAGAGAAGGTAGAGATATTTCTTAAATCAGGAGGTAGGGAATTCCAGAGTCGTGGAGCAGAGCAGCTGAAAGCCCTGCTCCCCATGGTGACAAGACGGGGGAGGGGACAGAGAGTGACAGGGAAGAAGAAGATCTGAGACAACGAGATGGGGCGGTGATGTTAACCAGATCAGAGAGATATGGAGGAGAGAGATGATGAATAGCTTTAAATGTGTACAAGAGTATTTTGAAATTGATACGATATTTGACCGGGAGCCAATGAAGCTGCTGCAGGACAGGAGTGATGTGGTGGACAGAAGGGGTCCTGGTGATGATACGGGCAGCAGAGTTCTGGACGCGTTGAAGCTTGTGGATAGAGCAGGGCGATATGGCCAAAAATATTTATCACGATATATATTTGAAAATTTGCGATAACGATATAACTGACAATATAATTGACGCGAGACAAAATACAACTCCACAACTTTACTAGTGCTAAAAAAAACCCCATTCATGTATTTTCACTTAAACAAGCAGCTGTTTTATGTGCATTAAAGCTATATAAAAATTTAAGAGTGCAAATGCAAATTCCTTGCTGAAAGTTTAACCAAAAGGCATTTCCAGTAGAAATGGGCTGACATATCCTGAGCATAACCATGTATAATATCCACTGAAGTTAAAAAGAGGTGCTTTGCAACATGAAACCACAGTGTGCCAAATAAAAAAAGTCAAATGCGTATTTTTCAGACCATAAGGTGCACGGGATTATAAGGCACATTAAGAGAAATAAAGCAGTCAGATAAATCAAACTTGATTCAACTCATTCTTCTTGCTTCCTCCACTAATGTACCATTGATTCATTAATGCTGTATTCTATCACAGCTGCTCTATTCCCCTGTTGTTGCAGTATATTATTGACTAACCTCGTATTGTGGATGGATTATCTCAGTTGTTCTCCTGACTGAAGTTTGGTCCGTTTACAGCATCCTGCCATGCGATTGCATTTGTCCCTAACCATCAGGAACCCTCACGTTAACTTTTATCGAGTGGAAAAGTGTTAGCGTTGATTCCTCCAGCTTCACTGTTTATGTTATGCTAACATAGCTGTGTAGCTAGAGATCACGTAACACATCATTATATACCAGCTAGCCCAACTTCAGTAACCCTACAAACGTCACTGCTGTTTAGTTTCCTGTCTTCATTTATATTGGAAGTGATAGCAGAGCTGTACGTTTGAATTATTTCAGAAATCTCTCAGTCAGAACATGCTATATCATGCTCAGGTAACTAGCGAAACTAGCGAGCTAACTTCCGCTAACTTCCTGCTAGCTTCTAACTCCGTTAAGTGTAATAAATTCTGTTTTCATGGATGCCTGGATGTTAAACTTCATAGTTACACCTGGTAAAGTAGCAATGCTGATCATTTTATTAAGGATGAAAGAATTTAGACATTTTTTTTAACTCTCAGTGATGCTGCAGTGTTTGTTTGACTTTGGGACCTGAAGCAGACGGAGTTTAGGACCCAGATTACTCCCAGATTTACAAGCGCCTTAGTCCCACAAATACGGCAATAACGACGCCCGCTTGCATGTTCTAGAAAAAACTGTGCTTTGTTGTGTATCTGACGGACAAACACCAAACCAGTTCCACATCACTGAAGTGGCACCATTTTTACAAACTAATTCTGGTTCATCCGCTTCACTCAACGATCCGCTTTCTCCCTTCTCATTCTCCGTTGCCGCCATGCTTTTTTTGGCCATGTGCGGATGAAAACAAAGGCACTGCGCATGCGCGTTTTACCCATCTTCTATCGCGATATTTCATTTTCTTATCGTTGCCCAACATTATACCGGTATTACCGTGAACGGTACAATATGGCCCAGCCCTACTTGTGGATGGATTTTTGAGTAATTGATTAAATTGAGCAAGTGATTATACACCAGGTAGTCCAACTTCAGTAACCCTGCAAACACCACTGCTGTTTAGTTTTCTGTCTTCATTTACGTTGGAAGTGGTAGCAGAGCTGAACGTTTTAATTAGTTTCAAAAATCTGCAGAACATGGTATGAAATGTTTAGGTGGAAACTAGCGAGCTAACTTCCTGTTAACTTCTAACTCTGTTAAATTTAATAAATTCTGTTTTCATGGATGCATGGATGTTAAACTTAATTGTTACACCTGCTAAAGCAGCAACGCTGATCATTTTATTACAGATGAAAGAATTTAGATTGTTTTTAACTCAATAATAATGGATTGGATTTATATAGCGCTTTTCAAGGCACCCAAAGCGCTTTACAATTCCACTATTCATTCACTCTCACATTCACACACTGGTGGAGGCAGCTACAGTTGTAGCCACAACTGACAGACTGGCCTGACAGACTGACAGAAGCGAGGCTGCCATATTGCACCATCTGGCCATCACCAGTAGGCAGTAGGGTAAAGTGTCTTGCCCGAGGACACAAGGACCAGGGAGCCTGGGGATCGAACCGGCGACCTTCCGGTTACAGGTGCGCTTCATTCATTCAGCTTTAGGCATCTGTTCTCATTCTTATTAAGATATAAATTATATTTTGATCTTTTCCTTATCTGACTTAATGTACAAATGGGCCATCAGGCTTAGAGGTCATAGGAAAGTCGTTATCACGTTGATAAATCAAAACCATGTTTATTATTCTAGCTATATGTGCATTCACAAGTAAGCAGTGGTATTGGTATCATCTTAACTCTTTCATGCATGAATTATGACAACCTCAATCAGAATTTTTTTAAGCATTAAGAAGTATTTTTATTCGTCTTCAGGCATGAACAAAAAAGATTTTTGAACTTCATTTTTTTTAAACATGTACTTTTCAAAGGTTTGTTTTTCTTTTTTTTATTTTTACATGTCCACTTACGTGGACAACATACGTTTTGAATTGGGTATGGAGTGACATCAGTGTCCAATGTAGTGGTTTATGTGCAAGTATATTATCAACACTGACCCAAATACATGGGATGTGGTGGATTGAAAATTCACATCACAGATGCAGCTGATAAATCTGCAGAAACTGTGTGTGATGCAATAATGTCGTATGGACAAAAGTCTCTGGAATGTTTCTTGCAATAATATTTACATTTTTCATGTTAGACATACTGTCTCATTAGCAGAGGTGGGAAGTAACGAAGTACAAATCTACTTATGGTGGCCCATACCCTGGGAGGGGTGACAGGCAGTAGCAGTACTAGTAGTGTACTAGTTTTTTTTCTCCTTACTACGTTTTAATTATACTCCCTACACCTTTAAACAAATACCGGTACTTTCTACTACTTTCATTTTCAAAACAGGCTTGCTTCCCTTGCAGGGAATTATTATTTCGCATCATTTTGAGCTTTCAAACATCAAACGGTGAGCCTGCACAGTAATACATGTGCCAATGTCAAGGGTTAAAAGCTTTCCCTTTTCCTCCACATCACCAGAACGACTGCAGGGTCTGTAAGTTGCAGTTCTTCCGAATCTTGCCAGTGCTACAGAAGAGGAGCGAACAAGGGAATGACTTGACGTGGCAGATAATTTGAAAAGCAGTGTTTAAACAGCTCAACAACCATCAGCAAGCACAAAAACTGTTTGTGTGCAGTTTGTCTCACATGTATTGCAGCTAAAAGTCCAGCTGCTTATTTCTAAGGTAGACAAAAGACAGAGAGCGAACTTCACTCAGAGATGGAGAAAGATAATGACAGGACAGGAGAGGAAGAAGAGGGCTTAGATTTAGAGCTTAGATCCGAGAAGCTTCTTCAGAACTGAAGAAGCTTCTCGGATGAGAGGTGAAACGTCTTCAAGCAACTTAAAGAGTCCAGACGCTTTTCTTTGCAAGCTCCTTTGACTACAATGACCTGGATGACTGAGAACCTTCACAGACACCGTCATACATCCTTATAGACAGCATAAAGACAGCATAAACAGTGTACTGTAGAGGATGGAAATCAGCCAGGAAAACTCATGAAACATCTGCTCACATCTGGCTCAATTCAGGTTTACAAATCCACAGAGAGAGCAGGTCAGCTGATCACAGCCTGTACACTAAGAAAATCTACTGCAGCTCTCAGTAGAAACTACTGTGAATTTAATTCTTTTCCCCACATGGAGCCATTAAAAATTATGTTAGGACTGTACACATTTTCTGGTTTAGAGACAAAGTTACCCTCTACAATGTAGGCAACAGAAAATAGAGTTGTTGTTTTTTTACTTTCCTTCTTTTTCCTTCTGATTCAAACTGTGTACAATTAGAATTAAAAACCTGCCTAAGTTTGTATTCGAATCTTCTAATCTGATTTTAATATTACATTAATATAGAACATTATTGTTCTAAATTTTAAAAAAGCTACTTTTATTATCTTACTTTGAGTATATTTCAGTGCTTTTTTCTTTGTTTACTTTTACTTGAGTAAAGAAGTTGAATCAGTACTTCAACTTGTACTGGAGTAGTTTTTAACAGTAGCTGTGGTTCATGGTCACAGTTAGCTTACATCAAGTGTATGTGTACTTCCAAATTTCCCCTTGTGGGACAATTAAAGGATTATTCTATTCTACTCTACTCTATACTTTCGGCACCTCTGCTCATTAGCATGCTTTAGTGTTATAAACGCAATCTACAAAATAAGTAATGAGCTTTCTTACCTTTTTCATGTCCTGATGTTACAAAAAACAGGGCAAGAAAACACAGGAAGTGCGCAGCTTTCAATCCACAGAAACAAAACATGGTGAAATACGTGCACTGAGTATGCTACAAGCTAGCGACGGAGACAGCTAACCTACAACTAAATGAATAGCAAAATGAAAGCCCTGTAAAGTAGCCCCCACACGGTACTACAAGACAATCTTGTAAAGGTTTTCAGCAGTCGATGGCATTAAACGCTAATAAAACCTCGGTCAAGTGTTTTGTATTATACACAGTTATACACGTTATTTGTAAGCTAGCGAAGCCTCCTCCTCCTCGACATTACTATCGCTAATATCTACCGGGTTAGATTTCACGTTAGCTACAGTAAACTACAGCTGACTAAAAAGCACAACAAAAGGAGCTCACACAGGTCCAATTTTGAGTCGACGGTATTACATATAAACTAAACATAAAAACAAACAAAGTGGCACTACAAATGTTGACGGACAGGACCGCTGTTCCAGATCTACTGGCGTTTAGATCAACTGGCGTTGGTCAAACAGATGTGTGGCAGTCTTGCGTTTCAGGAGCTGCTACCGACAAAACAGCAAAAAAACGCCAAATATGTCATCCGTGACACTTGTGAGGTTATCTCAAACACACTCCGTCAGTTTTGATGCCGTTGAACAACAAAATGTTTAAAAATGTCGCGAGTTTACCTGGTGATAGCCTCATGCTCGACACGATCGCGAAAACAGCAAACAATTAACACCACGCCGGTGTTGTTCACAGGACAGCGAGAATAAACGATCGGGATACCCTTGTCGTCGTTATCGTTCCCCTCGCACGTTTTATTTCTCCGGTTTCAGCGTTTTATGCTCAAAACTAAAGCGTGCAGTTTACTTTGTGTGCACTAACATGGACTCGAATCAACCAGCGCCACCTCTGGCCAAGTGCCACAGCCTACAGCCAGATCAACTTGTGACACACATCTGCAGCACGTTTGAATTCGTTTCATGCACAATACATGTGTACTTTTCAATTGTGTCTGTTTGTGCGTCATGCAAATAAACCTTTGAAATGAATGAAATTATATCATATATTTATTATTGGCCTACATTTGTACAAAATGCCAAATTATATACACAAAGTCATAGAAATCACCACTCCAATTGGTCATCATGATTTTAATGTTCTCTTTTTCCATAACAATGAAATACGCCTTGGACAAATATGACACATCAATAGTTCATTGGTGTTGTCACATCACATCCTGTAAGCATCTTCTGTCTGTGTCCTTTCTCTGGAAATGAATATGTCCAGCCAATATAGGCAATCCATTAACATAGACACTGTCTATTTCTACATGCTCACTCTGCACGATCACGCACACACATGCGTTTAAAGGCAACACATTTACAACAGCCACACAGTGCACACAGATATAGGACACACACGCACACATTTGTTCATTTTAGTTATTATGCACACACATAGTCAGACCTATGGAGCTTCACGCTGCGCATTTTCTTCTCTTTATTTACAAAAAAAAAAAAAAATATGATGTGTTTCCATTTTCCTCACCCGTCTAAGCAAGACACACAGCATATGTCATTAGCCACAAACACACAACTATGGGCACGCTAAGGTTTGTCTCATGGAATGTGCATGGAGCTGGCTCTAGGGAAAAAAGGTTAAAAATACTTAACCAACTTAAAAAACTACAGGCAGACGTTGTTTTATTACAAGAAACCCACATGCCTGTCACAGGTTTGAATAAACTTAAAACACCTGAGTTTCCTAATGTGTTCTCAGCCTGTTATAATTCTAGACAAAGAGGAGTAGCAATTCTAATACATAAAAATATTAATTTCACAGTACTCGATACAGTTATAGATCCAGAGGGCAGATTCCTAATAGTCAAACTATCTATACTTAACCAAAAGCTAGGTATTGTAAGTATATATGGTCCGAATGTTGATGACCCCTCATTCTTCCACGGTTTTTTCAGTGCACTCTCCGAACACCTAGATTGCACAATTGTTCTTGGGGGCGACCTCAACCTGGGACTAAATGAAGAAATGGATAGGCTCAATACAGCAGGAACTCAGCGTAATTGGCAGTCCACAAATATAATCAAACAGTATATGAGCGACTTTGGTCTTTGCGATGCATGGCGCTCCCTCCACCCCAACAGTAAGGAATATTCTTTCTTCTCACATGTTCATCACTCCTACTCTCGTCTGGATTATTTTTTGGTCAGCAGCTCACTGCTGAGTGACATTTCAGACACTGAGATTCATCCTATAGCTGTCAGCGATCATGCTCCTGTATCTTTAACACTAATGCACAAGAATAATACCACACCAAGTAAAAACTGGAGATTTAATACATCACTGCTTAAAGATGAAGAGTTTATCAAATACTTTAAAAAAGAATGGACTTCATATTTAGACTTTAATGACATTCCTGGAACATCAGCATCTGTCCTCTGGGAAGCAGGGAAAGCCGTGATGAGAGGTAAAATAATCTCTTTCTCATCACATAAGAAGAAAGAAGAAAACAAAAATATTCAAGAACTGGAAAAAAACATCAAATCCTTAGAAAAAGCCTATGTATCACACCAAGATCAAGAAATATTAAACAATTTACGCAAAACAAAACTAGAATTAAATGAAATTATTAATAAAAAGACTAAATTCTTAGTACAAAGACTTCGCCTGCAAAATTATGAACACGGTAACAAATCCGGACAATTTCTTGCTAACCAGTTAAAAATCAATAAAGAAAAAACAACTATATGTACTGTTAAAGATTTATCTGGGAATACAATATATGATCTTAAAAAAATAAACAAAATTTTTAGGGATTTCTATGAAACTTTATATACACCACAAATAAACCCATCTAAAAACGAAATTGATCAATTTCAACAACGTAACTCTTCCAAAATTATTAGACTCTCAAGCAATGGCACTGGATTCGCCACTGACGCCAGGTGAACTCCAGGAAGCCCTGATAAGTATGCCCAATAATAAGGCTCCAGGTCCAGACGGCTTTCCTGCAGAATTCTACAAAGAATTCTGGACGATTCTAGCACCAGTTTTTTACAGAACGTTGTTGGAAATCAAAGAAAATGGCAGACTACCACCAAATATGAACTCTGCAAATATCAGTCTCTTACTAAAACCAGGCAAAGACCCTGTATATCCCTCAAGCTATCGTCCAATATCCCTTATTAATGTAGACCTTAAAATAATCTGCAAAGCTCTCTCAAAAAGATTAGAGAAAATGACCCCCCTTTTAATTCATCCTGACCAAACTGGTTTCATAAAAGGTAGGCACTCATCAACAAATACACGTAGATTACTTAATTTAACAGACTACTCATGCAGTAAAAACCTTGAAACCATAATATTATCTCTTGATGCAGAAAAAGCATTTGACAGAGTTAACTGGAAATTTCTATTTGCAACTTTACACAAATTTGGTTTTGGAACCTCTTTCATAAACTGGTTAAAAATATTATATAATTCCCCAACAGCTTGTGTCAGAACAAATGACCAAAAATCCTCCAGCTTCTGTCTCCTGAGGGGCACCAGGCAGGGATGCCCACTCTCCCCTTCACTGTTTGCAATTTTTATTGAGCCACTAGCAGCAGCAATTAGAAAGAATTCAGTAATTAAGGGCATAAAATGCAAGAATGTAGAACATAAAATCAGCCTTTATGCGGATGATGTGTTACTTTTTCTCCAAAACTCACAAACCAATATCTCTGGGGTGATTGAATTGATAAATTCTTTTTCAAGAGTCTCAGATTATTCAATCAACTGGTCAAAATCTACAGTTCTTCCGATTAATTGCTCCTTCCATAATTCTTCTCCTACACCACTGCAATCTGGAAATATAAAATATTTAGGTATTAATGTCTCTCCTAAGCTTTCAGAATTAACTAAATTAAACCACATCCCGCTTTTAAAGACAGTAGAAAGCGATCTGGCTAGATGGAAATCTTTACCCATATCACTCATGGGAAGGGTTGCTGCTATAAAAATGATGGTCTTGCCAAAAATAAACTATTTGTTTTCAATGATCCCAAATAAGCCATCACAAGATTGGTTCAGATCTCTAGACTCATGTATTTCTAAATTCCTTTGGAAAGACAAACCCCCACGTATCAGCTTAAAAACATTACAAAGGACCAAGGATAAAGGAGGATTAGATCTGCCTAACTTTAATCACTATTTTTTAGCCAACAGGCTTCAGTTCATCTCTAGATGGTTTAAACACAGCTTCTTAGATGAGCCCTGGCTAGATGTAGAACAGGCACTATGTAATAATCTAGAAATTTCAGACCTACTATTTATCAGCTCAAACATCAAAAGACATGAATGCTTTAAAAGCATCAACATCAGCTTTTCTCTAAAAGCATGGTGGGAGTTTCTAAAAATGACAGCGTCCTCATTAATCCCATGCAAACGTACACCTATCTGTCTCCAAAAGTTGAATCTGTTCATCTGGACGTAGCGTTTTGTGGGAGAAACGTTTCGTCACTCATCCAAGTGACTTCTTCAGTCTCAGCTGACTGCAGGTTTCCCCAAACCTTATAAACAGTACATTTGCATAATGACTGAAACCAGCCCACTGAAGGAACAATGGGCTGTGAGGTCAGTTCCTTAATCATAATTATGCAAATTCCCATGACCATTGATCAACAATCACCGACCAAAACCCACTGATCAAAGAACACTGATCAACGGCCATGAGTCCCATTCACAGAGTGTTGGGGAATGGCTGCAATCACAGCATTGTAAGATGGCGAAAGATGTACCCTTAGGCCCCCTCCTCGATTCAGAGATGGTCTTTCCCTTTTCACGTAAATGGCCTCCTTGACTCCGCGCTCAAACCAGCGTTCCTCCCTGTCCAGGATGTGTACATCCTCATCCTTGAAAGAGTGTCCACTGGCCTGTAGGTGTAAATAGACTGCAGAGTCCTGGCCCGACGAGGTTGCTCTTCTGTGTTGTGCCATCTGCTTCGCTAGAGGTTGTTTGGTTTCCCCGATGTATAAATCCTGGCAATCCTCCTGGCACTTAACAGCGTACACTATGTTACTCTGTTTATGTCGGGGGACCCGATCCTTGGGGTGGACCAGTTTTTGGCGCAGCGTGTTTTGGGGTTTAAAAGCCACAGAGACCCGGTGTTTAGAAAAAATGTGTCTCAACTGTTCCGATACTCCTGACACATATGGGATCACTACAGGTTTTCGCTTGGGCAGCGCTTGTCCTTCTCTCCTGGATCGGCTGGAGCTTTCTTTAGGAGCCTTTCCAGCTTTGACAAAAGTCCAGCTGGGATAACCACATTTACTCAGGGCCTTCTTGATGTGCTGTTCTTCTGCCTCCCTGGCCGCTGTGTCAGTGGGGATGGTGTTCGCTCTGTGTTGTAGCGTCCTGATGACACCCAGTTTGTGCTCCAGTGGATGATGAGAGTCAAACCTTAGATACTGATCCGTGTGTGTAGGTTTACGGTACACGTCGGCCTTTAGATGTCCCCCATTACTGATGGAAATCTCACAGTCTAAGAAGGCTAACCTGCCACTTTTCATATCTTCCCTGGTGAATTTGATGTGTTGGTCCACCGAGTTAATGTGATCCGTGAAATGTAGTACGTCCTGAGATTTGATTTTCACCCAGGTGTCATCCACATATCTGAACCAATGGCTTGGTGGTGTTCCAGGGTAGGATAGCAAAGCCCTCTTTTCCACTTCTTCCATGTACAAATTGGCCACGATGGGTGAAACTGGGGAGCCCATGGCACACCCATGTTTCTGCCTGTAGAACTGACCCTTGTATGTGAAGTAGGTGGAATGAAGACACAGTTCCAAAAGCAAACACACTTGGTCAATGCTGAGGGTGCTGTTGAGGGTGCAGGGCAAGATTACGTCACCTCCTTCTGGTACAACTACTGGCCCTAAAAAACAAAGCACATTTCATCCATTATTTTAACAAAATGAGCAAGAAAGAAAACAAAGCACATCACCTCCATTAATCTGAAACATTAGGTTAAAAACACATTAGTTAATAGCCGTGTTTACTCATTTTATATTTCATTACTTAAAAATTATTTTAGGAAGTTACACTTGAGCAGACATTAGGCAAACATTCTTCATCCAGATAATAACAGATCTATTTAAAGCCAAGTTATAGGGTTCAAAACAGTTTAAGATCTATTTAACATTGCATTTCAGCACCCTTTTCTTCTGGTTTTGATACAAACTAGAATAACCCTTCACAGTTTCATACCTCCACCAACCAGTAAGGTTGCAGTTTACATTAGGGCTGCCACAAACGATTATTTTGATAGTCGACTAGTCACCGATTATTTTTGCGATTAGTCGACAAATCAGATCATGCATCCATTGGACGTAAAACATACAGTTTATTGTACCAGCATGCTCTTATATAACTATCATTAGCTTACAGCTTATAGTGTTTAAGGTCTGTGCTAACTAAAAATAAAGACAAGATGATAGTTTATTAAATTTTAATTAAATTTGCAGATTGTGTCGGTGGAGTTTAATAAACTCGGCCGTCTGCTCCTTGCTATCTAAAATATAACAGGACACTGGAGTAAATTCTTCCATCTCACACTTCTGTTTAACCAGTTTTCTGTTTGATGTAGGGGTGGGCGGTATAAATGGTATACGGTAGAAACGATATAAATCTGGCCAATGGTAGAAATTTTGACTATACCGCTCTACCGCATGTTGATGGTGTCATCAAGCTGTGCCTGTTTTGGTCGAAAGCATCGGCTGCAAACAATATCATGGTAAATGGTAAATGGCCTGTATTTGTATAGCACTTTACTAGTCCCTAAGGACCCCAAAAGCACTTTACACATCCAGTCATCCACCCATTCACACACTGGTGATGGCAAGCTACATTGTAGCCACAGCCGCCCTGAGGCGCACTGACAGAGGCGAGGCTGCCACCGGGCCCTCTGACCACCACCAGTAGGCAACAGGTGAAGTGTCTTGCCCAAGGACACAACGACCGAGACTGTCGGAGCCGGGGCTCGAACCGGCAACCTTCAGATTACAAGGCAAACTCCCAACTCTTGAGCCACGATCGCCCCCCATCATCTGCAAATTATGCCTGGCGACAGTAAAAGCAAAGAGACGACGCAATTTTGGAATATGAGGAAAGCCAAAAACTGCGCTTCCTCCACTTCCCTGCCATTGATTCATTAATGCTGAATTCTCTCGCAGCTGCTCTATTCCCGTGTTGTTGCAGTATATTAATGACTAACCTCGTATTGTGGATGGATTATCTCAGTTGTTCTCTTGACTGAGGTTTGGTCCGTTTACAGCATCCTGCCATGCGATTGCATTTGTCTCTAACCACCAGAAACCCTCACGTAAACTTTTATCGAGTGGAAAAGTGTTAGCGTTCATCCTCCAGCTTCACTGTGTTTATGTTATGCTAACATAGCTGTGTTGCTAACGATCACGTAGCACATCATTATATACCAGCTAGCCCAACTTCAGTAACCCTACAAACGTCACTGCTGTTTAGTTTTCTGTCTTCATTTATGTTGGAAGTGATAGCAGAGCTGTACAGTTTAATTTTTTCAGAAATCTCTCAGTCAGAACATGCTATATCATGTCTAGGTGGAAGCTAGTGAGCTAACTTCCTGCTAACTTCTAACTGAATTTAATACATTCTGTTTTCATGGATGCCTGGATGTTAAACTTAATTGTTACACCTGGTAAAGCAGCAACACTGATCAGTTTATGAAAGATGAAAGAATTTAGACAGTTTTTAACTCTCAGTGATGCTGCAGTGTTTGTTTGACTTTAGGACCCAGATTACTCCGCAAGGCTCCTGACTACGGCAGCTGTAATGCTCCGACAATCCATCAAGCGGTGCGGCTTCGTAGCTTACCAAAGTCGTACTAAAACATTTTGGACAGATTTTTGAGCGCCGTGTACCACATAAAATCGGTCGAGGTCAGTAAGCACAACCAGAATTCATACATAAGATGCACTGTCGATTTTTGAGAAAATTAAAGGATTTTAAGTGCGCCTTATAGTGTGTAAAATACGTTATACAGAAGAAAAGAATATGTTGCGATATATATCGTTACCGCACATGCTTCAAATTATGCCATGATATGGATTTTAGGCCATATCGCCCAGCCCTAGTTTGATGTTTATTCAGCTGTGTAAAAACTATAAGTTTAATCTCAGACAAACCGATTTACTCAGGAACAAATAAAACACTGAATAAAGCCAAACAGTAACATTTTTAAGTTATCCAAGTGACTTATATATCATGTTTAACCTGAGTAGCGAAAGACCGCGGGAATCTGAAAACGATTCGCCGGGAGTCTGGTGTTTTACCCCGGGTCTAGTGAGCCTTGAGCCTCGGCTAGCTATCGAGGGTGGGTAACAGACGTCTCCGAAAACGCTGGAACACTTTTGCAAATGTGCGATATCTTGATAAACCGAGCAGATATTTGAAGTTTACACAGCTACATTCTCGCCTGAAAATATCTGAAAACTTTATTTTGTGACCCAGAAATAGTAATAAAAGTAATATTAAAACTAAGTAGCTGTCGCCATTGTTGAAAACTGGAATTGGCTGAGCTGCACTATGAATTCTGGGATAGGTTGGGTCACGAAGAATACATCTGACCCATCCTTCAAATCTGGGGAAATTAAGGACGCATTTGGAGAAGTCTTCGAGTTTGGAAAGCCTTTGTCGCTAGTGGTGTGCGATACTGCATATTTTGGTATCGATCCGATACCAAGTAAATACGGGCCAGTATCGCCGATACCAATACCGATACTTTTCAATAAATAAGGTGGATGCCTCATTGAATTGCTAAATTGCAATTAATTTTCATGACCTTAAGTGTTTTTTGTGATTTTTCCTTTTGTATTATTAATTACTTAAAATCCGGGACATAATTAGAAGAAATAATTAATTTATAATTAAATAAAAAATGCTTTATTACTGTGGCGGCCGTGGTCTGCGATGCTGCTGCAGGTGAGATGGACTCACCTTCACTGCATCTACAATCATGCCTCACCGGCTTAAAACCTGTGTGCTGCTTGTGCTGTTGTTGTTTTTGGTGTTGATGTGTACATCTGACAGCAGGAGGGCTGCAGCCGTTTAATGTAGGCTACTGTTACAGCAACCGTGTGATCACTGTAAGGGTGGACAGCGCGCAGCTCGCGGTGAGCCGGAGGCTGGCGCGCCAGCGGGACATGCCAAGCTGGAGACGGAGGTCGAGGTGTGCGGGGGTCCTGCCTGAGGGCGGCATGCTGTCCGCTTCGGCCGTCTGCCCAGCTGCCTCTGAGCCCCGGCTCACTTCCACTCCTGCTCCGCCGCCTCTGCTTGCCATATGGGTGCCTGCTCGCGGGGTGGGGTGAAGCAGGCAAGGGGGTATGTGGCAGGGCGTGTTCTAACATAAGAGGGGGGTAGAGGGAGCAAAGTGTGCCTGCTCTCTGCTGTCACAGGAGCGGCGAGTCCAGCGACCTGGTTGTTTCGTTTTTGCCGAAAGCACAGCATAGCAAACAAGCAGAACTCAAAGTAAAGAATCGATCTAACCAGGCTAGTATCGATCCTATACCGATCCCGACTTGGGATCGATACTATCGATATTTGGATCGATCCGCCCACCACTATTTGTCGCATCACTGTAACGTTATCGGCCTAGAAATGCAGCCCCTGAATCTGGACACTACCCAACAACAGCTACGATACCGGAGACTGCTTCTTCTTCTTCGGCGTTTAACGGCAGCTGGGATCCTTGTAGATGCAGTGCTGCCATCTTCTGTTTCAGTTTGTTACTACACTCTTAAATCCTGCTCATTCCTGCGTCTTTCAAAGCTTCAAACGACGCGTCAACTATTAAATTAGTCGTCGACTAATCGTGACTAGTCGACAAATCGTGGCAGCCCTACTTCCAAGTGACTGCTACTGCATCTGATGCATTGCAGAAGAAAGAAATTGACCTGGCTGCAGCATACAATATTGCTGATGGTGTTTTGCAGAGCCTGGACCAAAGTAGAACAGAGGAAGAGCTTGAGAAAATTTATGAACAGTCTAGAGCAGGGGTAGGCAACCTTTTTGATGGCGAGTGCCATTTAAAATTTCCTCAGAAGTCAGTGTGCCATATGATTGCATTAGCAATAAATTTAATAACGCTCTACATGAACAGTTACGAACAGTTACTATACAGAACAACTTTATAGAATTATATTTGTTCGCAGATGTTGGCAGCTATCAGCGAATAGTTCTCAGCTATTTTGAAACAAAAAAAAGACACTTTTTATCCATAACAAGAACTCCATAACAGCAAATACAGAAAATACAAATGCTATTTATGGTCTCCTCACAACAATGATAAGAAAAATAAACTGGGCCAATATGGCATGTTTGTTAATACAGAGATACACATGTTAATGTGATCTCTGGTCTCCCACTCAGAGACACAGGTCTCCGAGTGTCCAGCATTCAGACGGCTACCCGGGGACACTCATGTGATAGAAAACTTTGCTAGACCCGCCCCTGCACAGTTACCAGCTGTAAGCTATTTAGAAAAAGGAGCTTGGTGTTGTCTCCCAGAAACAGTTCATAACTTCCCTTCAACTCATTCATGTCACCTAAAAGGTAAACCTGTTTCTCCATCACCTGTTCAGCTCTGATGATTCAGTAAGGACATCTCCTGGTCTCATCTTCATGTTTCCCTCTCACCAGATATACAAACCATCATGACCAGCAGCTTTTACAGCTGTGGCTCCAGCAAACATCAGCTGATACTAGAAAGTAATATTAAATAAATTCTAACAACAGCTGATCAAGTTTAAACGTGCTGCTGTTGTTTTCTGCTGGTTTCCTCTTTCTGGCGCAAAGTGGGCGATAAACAAACAAGAGAGAAATGCCGATCAGCTGATCATTGATCAGTTTCATGATTGAAGTAGCAACAGGAGGGGGGGGGGGGAGAGAATGAGAGGAGAAGAGGCAGCTGTGCAGCGTAACGACAGAATAAATCCAGCTTTGTGTCTTTTTCCATCCTAGCTGAAGTACGGGACAAACTGTGTTCCTTTTCACCTTAATACGAAACGCGTAATATTTTCTCTGAATGAGGGACGATTCCGTCTTTTTACAGGCAACTCTACTAACTAACCTTACCCACCCAGCTGTATAGAAAGTCCGTCATGCTAGCTAGCACGCAGTACAGTTATTGTAACTGACTGTAAAAAGTCAGCACAACGAAAATAAACTCCACCTAAACTTGGTTTATATCTGGCCCAGATAGACCGCAGGTCATAACTTCTTACCTGAAATTCAGTTCACCTGACACTCGGACCGGCGGCCGCTTCGGGTCTCTGCTCCTCCTGCCTCCGATCTCCCTCATCCACCTGCTGGCCTCCACCACTTGCTAATTTTACTGAATCTGAGGAAGCTCCGCGATAGCCACCACCAAACAACTGAGTTATTTTTACACACCGACCAGCATCTGGCCAATCCACCACCTTTTATTGTTTATACTGTTACAAAGGGAAAAAAAAGTCACCGGGCCACCGAGGAAATGCCCGATGGCCAGTCCAGCATTGGTCGTGCCATCAGTTAACCCTTCGCGTGCCAACAGTGGCACGCGTGCCTAGGGTTGCCGACCCCTGGGCTAGAGAGAAGACTGCATCAGTGGGCCTAGACCCCCCCATATGGGGTCCCTGGACAAGCTCGGAGGAGGAAAGTGCCAGCAAAGTTTAAGTTTGCTGCCACAACAGCTACTGCTGATGACCATGCTTTCACAACTCCCCAAGAATACTACCGTGTTAAAGAGTTCTATGTTTTTGTTGACACAATGACACAGGAGCTTCTGAGACACTTTAAAGGAGGAGATAATTCCACATGGGAAATCTTGGGCCTTAAATACCCTGACAATCCCAGAGATCTGTAAAATAATCTCAACAGAGGCACACCAAGCTGTAAAGAAACTCTGCCAGTTCTATGACATTTAGGAGGAAGACAAATTACAGACACAAATTAAGGTATTTCAGAGGTTTGATTAGAGACACAGCTGAGCATTTTGCAATTTTGCATAATTTTAAAAAGTTTGAATTTGTTAAGTATTGAACAGCAGAAATGAGGCTTTCTTGTCGGAACTAAGTAAAAGGAAAAAAAAAACTAAACAGCGGCCGACAGCGCTGTAAACAACGGTAGACTGGTGTGTAACAAGCAAGCGAATAATGCAGAAAACAGAGATTTTTTAGAAGGGAAACTGTTCTTGAAGTATACTGAGAGAGACAGAGAGAACTGTGCATGAAGTGTGATTTTATCGTGGTGGAAGCAAAACAGCAAAAGTCAGAGGGAATTCATGACAATGTTTATGTGAAGTGAAATATGAAGTGTAGTTTGGATCTTCTTTTGCTGCTGGTTCAGTCAATATTGTTTGGAGAGAGACAAAACATGCAGCTTCAGAATCAGCACAAAAAGGACATAAACACAAAGTGCGGACCCGCCGAAACACCAGAATCAGCGAGCTGTCGGCTTTCAGCCCCGACCGTGTCCGTGCCATCGGGTGAGAAAGGCGACATCTCAACGATTCTGGTGCGTCAGCGGGTCTGCACTTTGTGTTTACGTCTTTGTGCAGAATACGTGTACCTGCTCTCATTTACCGTTTCAGCTGTTTGGTGGTTGTTGATATTTTGTGAGGTTTAACCTGAGATTCTGGCTTTTCAGGCAAAATAAATTTATATTAAAAAATTGATTCAGGATATTAATGAATCGATATCACGTTATCCAAGCTAGAATCTATTTTAATTGATACATCGATAATCAAGGCCCACCCCTAACACGCACACACACTGTCTGTTTAGATTTTTTTAATACATTCTCACCCTATTTCAATTCAATTCAATTTTATTTATATAGCGCCAAATCACAACAGCCCTACCCTACCATGTACTACTAATAGTCTGGTTTCAGTTTATTTCCCAGTATTTTAAATCTGTTGCCTTATGGTTCCAAGCATTGTCATCAATCTTCTTACATTTTATTTTTATCTCTCTCATAGCACTTGTTTAATTAGCTACCTATCGACTTTTTAATGTCTACAGTCTCAGAACAACACAACCCTGCCCTCCAGTACTATCAGCAGCAAGAGCAACAGTAATCCCTCAACAGCAACATTGTACGCCATCGGGTAAAACATAGGCTACATTTGCTTTGCATTGTCCCCACCTGATTCCATATTAGATTTGTCATGAATGTAAGTTGTTGTTATTCAGCCTGTTCTATCTGCCCCCTTTTTAACTTTGAGCACCCGCCCCTTTAAACGTCTCTGCACGGCCCTGTACAGCAGAGAGAATACGCGTGTGAATGAGAGTGAAGTCGGTCGAATGGTTAAAGTGTAAGGAGCATAGATAAGTGACTACTGTCGCCACGTCTTCACACATGCTAAGCTAAGTTAGCTAAGTAGCAAGCACGGCCTTTACAAACTTCCATATGTAAACTAAGGGCTAGAATCCTTACCGAGTCCATTTCCAGCTGATAGCGCAGGTACAATCAGAGGGATGAGATGCAAACACGAAAGCACTAGTAGTGTCAGCTTCAGACTTTCCATGGTTGACACGGGACTGTTAGCAACAAATGCTAAGGGCTATCGCAGCTAAACGTTTGCTTCTCTCGTCCTCAAACTAACGACTCAAACGGCGGATGACTCTGGAACCGTCAAAATACACTCCCAGGATTGAAGAGGTCAATAAACTACAACTTTTTAGATATTTTTTTTAGAACGCAACGGTACTATCAACTATCACTGACAGTCTACTATGTACGCCCACGGCGAATTACGTTGTTTGTAAACGCTGAGCTTTGTGGGCGGAGCTTAAGTGATGGGAGAAAATAACAGCTGAGAACGGTTTTTTCCATAAAAATAGGATAAAATTAAGACGCGAATAAGGAACAGACCGCAGCCCTGAGGCGCGCATTGTTTCAGAGTCAGAATCAGAATCGTGTTTATTGGCCATGTATATGTGCAGACACATACAATGAATTTGGTTCCGGTAGATGGTGACTCTCAAGCACAGCAATGTAAATCACACACACACACACACACACACGTGTCTATATATACAAGTCAAGTCAAGTCAAGTCAAGTTGGCTTTATTGTCACTTCAACCATATACAGTTTGTACACAGTGAAGCGAAACAGCGTTCCTCCAGGGCCAAGGTGCTACATGCAACATAAATTTACAACATAAATAAACAGAAAAACACTAAACTAGCTAACTAGAGACAGGACAGACTGACCTAACATAAATTACAACATAAATTAACAAAAACTAACTATCTAACTAAAACTATCTAACTAGGTAGGTAGTGCAAAGGAAACAGTAAACATACTTGGTAGGTAGGTAGTGCAGGAACAGTAAACATAAAAATATTGTGCAAAAACAGCATTTACAGATTGATGTGAGAGAGAGAGAAATAAATTTCCGAAGACATCAGTATGATGCGTGGCCATTCTTTGTTGGACCCCTGTCGTTACAGTGAAAACGTACCGCCAACGTGGCTGGAAGTTCGACGTTAGAAGCAGTGTATGTTCCCAAATAAGAAAAGAAGAAAGGTTCTTGACAGCGCAGCGTGTGTGGTTCGAGAACACAGCGGAAAAGAGGCTTGCTTATCAAAAAAGAGGAAACACCATTGTTGGCGCTTTGGACGGCAACGACCACGACTTCACCAATAGAGGGCGACATTGACTATCATAAACTACAGCTCTGCAAATCTCTGCCGCTGCACACAGCAAGAACTGTATAATCCCTGGCCGCCTTCAAAGAAAAGATAACGGCTCTGCAGTCAGCGCCAGGTTGGCCTGTGATATATCCACAACTTCATGGATGTTAGTAAAGTTTGGAGAGGTCTATTAAAATAATTATTTATTTTGTAGGAGAAAGGTACTGAGTTAAAGGTAACCAACCTGTCATTATAGCCAAACTGTTCCCTTTTATTTTACAAGTGGTGTTGTTTAAAGTGTTCTAATAATGTTTAAGAGTTCAACTTAAACGAAGAATAACGAGGGGTGTAGTTAAGCAAATTGTTGCAAGAATCAGATTGTACTGAGAAATATATTTGCCAGGATCGCATGTACATATAGCAACAATTTGTTGATGCAGCAGGTTTGCTGAAACATGTACAATGTCAGTAAACACAGAAAAATCACATATTGAAGAATGCAGAGAACAGATTGATTCCCTTAAAGAAGAGCTAAGTAGATTGAATGAACAATTGAAATTACAGACTGATGATGTTGAAAGGGAGAAATTGGAGTTACTCATAGGTGATATTCATGCTCAAATAGAAATCAAGCAGATAATGTTGAAGAAGCCTGCCTCTAATACTTCAAGACTAGAGCCCAGGAAATCCTCAAGGGAGCGAAAGTTAACGCCCAAAATGCTAGAACTTAAGCAACAAGAGTTTTCTCAGAAGGAGAGTAAATTTATCAAACTATATGAAACCTGGAAAGAACAAGTTAAAGCTACACGTTCCAAACTTAAAGATGAGTGCTCTGACCAAGAATTAGCTGATATGATGGATACTGTCGAAGGGCTGGAGACACAAGTGAAAAATACATACGAAGATATGAGATCGCAGTCAGCCCCTTCTACTGAGACTAGAAGAAAAATTGATTCCTGCACAGCAGTAACAGCGGACTTGATGAGAATACTTAAGGTACGTATGAGTGAAGTGGGGCAAGAAGAGTTTGATGCTAAGGCAGAAAATGTGAGACTTCACATGGTGCTAGACAGAGAATATGCTCAGTCAATATTTGGGACTACCATCTCCCGACCTGCTGTACGTAGCTGTTGCTCAAGCTGTTTATCGGAGCAGCAAAGCATCAATGCAAAAAGGGCAGAATGTGCTGCACAGCTTGCTGCGAAGCAAGCCGAGATAGAGATGGAGGAGGCTATTGCTACACAAAGGCAAGAGCTTGAAAGACTAGACAATCAGCGAGATCTTCAGGTAATAACTGCAAAGCTAAAAGCTTATTCTCAAGCAGATTCAAGTGAAGCCTGTGGAGAAGACAAAAGAGCACACAGTGAGGTAGTCAGTTGTCCTCCATTAGCTCCTGAAGAAATCATACCAGAGCAAAACTACAAGAACAATAACAATGAACAACCAAACAATACTAACAATGAGTCATTGTTAATGCAAGTCTTGCATGACACAATGGTCCTCACCAGACTTCCTGCACCTGAGCCCCCAGTCTTCTCAGGGGACCCACTTAAGTTCTTAGAGTGGAGCACTAGTTTCAAAGCTTTGATAGAACGGCGATGCACAAATCCAGCTGACAGGTTGTTCTACTTACGCAAATACATCAGTGGAGAAGCACGGTCTGTATTGGAGGGAAGCTTTTACAGAAAAGATGACGAAGCATATGAACAAGCTTGGGAAGCTTTGAATGCTCGGTATGGCCACCCCTTTCAGCGTGCATTTAGGGAAAAACTGAACAACTGGCCAAAGATTGGTTCAAGAGAGTCGCTTAAACTGAGACAATTCAGTGATTTTCTGACAGTCTGCAGCAATGCTATGCCATACATCAAAGAACTGCAGGTGTTAAATGACTGTGAAGAGAATCAAAAATTGCTCCAAAAACTTCCTAACTGGGTGACTTCTCGTTGGAATCGTCATGTCACAATGCAGTTACGGCAAACAGAAGACTATCCAAGCTTCAAACAATTCGCTGATTTTGTTGCACAAGAAGCGGAAGTTGCATGCAATCCTGTAACATCATTTCATGCCTTGAAACACACTGAAGAAAGGTAAGCTAGAGACATAAAGCGTCCAAAGGCTAATGCATACATCACAAATGTGAAAGCATCAGACAGAACAACCACAGGATACAGCGGAGTAGAGAACAATTCAAATGAGCCTGATATAGAAAGAAAAGCAAATGCTTTGCCACAGGGCTGGACTGGGACAAAAAATGGGCCCGGGCATTTTGACTAGAGACCGGCCCACCAGGTATTATGGTAAAAACCATAAAGCCTTTGAATGAAAACAAACGTCGTTGTGACAGTGATGTACACTATCTTGTTGGTATATATGTATCAATCTAGAACTTAACTTAAACCTACACCATCCTCCCTATTCTGGTATTCTAAACAGTACTTAGCCGAAACCCAAAGACTGCTTGGTTTACCTCCTGAACTTTCTACAACACATGGAGGAAACCTGAAATTAAGACAGAGAAGACTAGAGGTGTGACATGACCATTACTGAATATTAAAAATAATAAATGACAGATTTAGTGATATTTTCATAAACTATTTATTTGCCACATCAATAAACAGCATGGCAGGGCAAAATATTTTTTCTAACATGACAACCTTTAAAAAGTGAAAGGAGACAGAAAGAAAGGTGAGAAAGAATAAAACTTCCTCACTCAAAACTTACCATCAAAACTTAATTTTGATGGTATTTTACATACAGTACTGGTACAGTATCTAGAAAATGTGGGAAAATACTGGCATCATATACAGTACTTACTTCTGAAGAAATTATGTTGGGACCCTGAAAAAAATTACTATGTACAATAATGGATTTCTGTACATTTGACATCAGATGAAAACTTTGGTTGTATGATTCAGATAATTATTTGTTAAAAGCTAGAAATTTTAAATGAGAATAAGAAAGAAACATATTTTTTGTGCCCCCCTTTCCCTGTTAATGCCCTACCTGCCCCCCTGGCAAAACTTTGCTAGACCCGCCCCTGCACAGTTACCAGCTGTCAGCTACTTAGAAACAGATCCTGGTGTTATTTGTCTCTCAGAAACAGTTCATAACTTCCCCTTCAACCCTTCATCCCTCCAGCATACATCAGCTGATACTAGAAATTAATATTAAATAAATTCTAACAACAGCTCATCAAGTTTAAAGGTGCTTCTGTTGTTTTACGCGACCTCCGCTGGTTTGCTCTTTCTGACGCAGAGAGAAAAGCCGATCAGCTGATCATTGATCATCGATCAGCTGATCGGGACAAATCGCGTTGCTTTTCACCTCAACTTTAAAGTTCGACCTCCTCGGCTGTAATTGGTCCAGCCCAGAGTCGATCATGACCAACTGGCCAATACACCACTATTCATTTATACCGTTGAAAAAAATAAAAGAAATAAAACCCCATCGGCCCATAAAAACGAAAAATCACGAGCGGCCCACCGGGCAAATGCCCGGTATGCCCGATGGCCAGTCCAGCTATGCTTTGCCATCAAACTCAGTCACATGTATTTGCTGTGGAGAAAGCCATTCCATTCACAAATGCCAGACCGTTGCTAAAAAGTCCCTAGAGAACAAGAGAAAATTCATACTCGACAATAACCTGTGCTTTGGCTGTCTCAGAAGAGGACACAATTCAAAAGACTGTAAGCATAAGGCGACTTGTGGGGTTTGTAAAAAACATCATCCGACAGCTCTTCATGAAGACCGTCCAACGACTGCAGTGAACACATCATCACATAGAATGCAGGCAGAAGAAAACATATCTGCACTTTCTTGTTGCATGGACAGAGGAGATGGTGGGAGCACATCCATGATAGTGCCTGTGTGGATTTCTTCAACCAACACTCCAGAGAGAGACCTTAGTGTATGCTCTATTAGATACACAGAGTAGCAACACTTTTGTAGATCAAGTGGTATGTGAGGAGATGGGGATGAGTTTAGAGCCAGTGAAGTTAAAGCTAACCACTATGATGGGAAGAGATTCCATTGTTCAGAGCGAAAGAGTTAGTGGGCTCAGAGTTAGAGGGTTTTCCTCCAAAAGCTTTATCAACTTGCCACTTGCCTATACCAGAGACTTCATCCCACTTGAACGTTCACACATTCCCACCTCTGAAACTGCCAAAAGATGGAAACATCTAATCAGAACAGCACAGGAGATGCCTGAGTTAATGGATTGCAAGGTCGGGCTGTTAATAGGCTACGACTGTCCTAGAGCACTGGCACCATGGCAGGTAATCGCGGGAGGTGACGAAGAGCCATATGCAATCAAGACAGACCTGGGCTGGAGCATTGTTGGCAGTTCGCAAAAAATGGCAACATCAGCAGAAGTGACAGGCCTGTGCCATCGCTTATCTGTTAAGGAACTTCCACCCTTGACACCAGCCACCATCATCAGAGTACTTGAGTCAGACTTCAAAGACACAGCTCCTGGAGAAAAGAGCATATCACAAGATGATATACAGTTCATGCAACTGCTAAATGAGAAAATACACCAGAATGCTGATGGGCACCTAGAGATGCCACTTCCCTTTAAGGCACGCCCTCAGCTGCCAGAAAATAAGCATCTGGCTCTGGTACGACTTAAGCACCTGAAAGGGAAGTTTGAGAAAAATCCCAAATTTAAGGACGATTATGTAAGGTTCATGTACAATGTCTTCAAGGAAGGTGATGCTGAAAGAGCTGAAGATGATCCCAGAGAAGGAAATATGTGGTATATTCCACATCAAGGCGTCTATCACCCGAGAAAACCGGAAAAAAACAGGGTTGTGTTTGACTGCTCTGCAAAGTACAGTGGCACAGCTCTGAATGATCACCTCTTGACTGGACCCGATCTCATTAACAGTTTGACTGGAGTACTCTGCCGATTTCGCCAACACCCAATTGCAGTCATCTGTGATGTAGAGAAGATGTTTCACAGATTTCATGTAAACAGAGAAGACAGAAATTACTTGCGATTAGGGCGATGTCCTACGAGCAATAGCAATTAGATCACATCCCTCAATCCATGGTATTAAGATTGGGGAGACGCTACACAAAACAGCAATGTACGCTGATGATAGTATTGTGTTTCTATCACACCTCGCAGAATCAATACCATCTCTCCTGAAGCTATTCGATCAATTTGGCAGTTTCTCTGGGTTCAAAGTGAATAAAGAAAAATCATCCATTATGTTTTTAAATGTAAATGAGAGGATGAAACCAGTTGTGTCCCATCCATTTGTGAATGCCACAGAGGGATTTAAATATTTGGGCATCAGAGTAACCCCAAAGATAACCGATCTTAGCTCAGCTAATTATGAGCCCATGGTAATAGAGGTGTCGGAAGAGATCACTAGATTAATATCATTGCCTCTTTCTTTACTGGGAAGAATAAACATAGTAAAAATGACTATATTACCTAAATTTCTATATATCTTTCAGTCAATTCCGCTGGCCCCTCCTCCTTCTTTTTTTTTCTAAGACCAGAAAGCTTCTCTCTAATTTCATTTGGAACAATAGGAAGCCAAGACTCAGACTCTCCCTCTTGTATTTACCATATGATAGGGGAGGGCTACAATTTCCAAATTTAGAATGGTATTATTGGGCTGCTCAGCAGAGGACCACTATGTTTTGGTTTTCAAACGATATTTTCCTTCCCTGGTTAGAAATTGAAAAAATGTCCTCAAAGGGTTTGTCATTACATAGCTATCTATACTCAGCACCCTTTAAAACTCTAAAGAAAACTACTACTAATCCTTTTGTAAAAAACACTGTTGTTGTTTGGCATGAAGTACAAAAAATGTTGAATGACTCTCCAGGGTTGTCCTGTTTCTCCCCAATTTGGGGTAATGAACTCTTTGCTCCGGCTAAGAATGACTTAGGCTTTAAAGAATGGCTTAACAAGGGCGTCGCGAAATTACAGGACTTATATGAGGAATACTCTCTAATGTCATTCAGTGAATTAAGGGCAAAATTTAATATTCCGCAGAAACACTTCTTTAAGTATTTACAACTTAGAAGTTTTATTCTGGCACACTTAAACAACTCAGTGCATCAACCCCCACTCTCCATCCTAGAAAATCATGTTACAAAAAACTATTTTGGTAAAAGACTGGTGTCCCAGTTTTATAGCATGTTAGTTGAAAACCATAAGGACAACTCTGATAGTAAAAGACGGGAGTGGATTAGTGACTTACAAGAAGATATTTCATTTACTGAATGGAGTAAAATATGTTTAAAAGCACACACTCAAACCATTAACACTCGTTTGAGAATGATACAATTTAATTGGATAATGGGAACATATATATCCCCTGTACAATTGAATAAATTTGATCCTAATATAATTGATCTATGCTATAAGTGTAATAGACATCAGGGTACACTATACCACTGCCTGTGGAAATGTGAAGAGATTCAAAAATTTTGGAGCTCAGTGTTACAATATATCTCTCAGATCACAACTTCCCCTGTACCGCTTTGCCCTAAGTTATGTATTTTAGGCTTGTACCCAGATGACTGTACTCTGTCGTGTGAGGAAAGAAAAATGGTCGATCTCTGTTTGCTACAGGCCAAACGCTGTATTGCATTATGTTGGAAGAATGTTGGTTGCCCCTCCTTTAACCACTGGTTAAACAACTTAACATCGAGTTTAGCTCTTGAGAAACTGACCTATATTGTTAGAAAGAAGGCTTCTGAATTTTACAACATTTGGAAGATATTTCTGGATCTACTGAGGAGTGGGGATTTGGGGGGGGGGGGGCAGTGGGTGAATAAGATAACTAGATAATGATGAATAATGTCTGACTTGTTGTTGGGAATATACTGTGTAACCTACATTATGATTTTTTTTTCTTTTTTTTTTTTTTAATTTGTATTTATTTGCATTGTTTGCTATCTTAAATTATTTAATTATTCACTTATTTTGAATCTTTTAGGATTAACATTTCAATTATTATTATTATTATTATTATTATTATTATTATTATTATTATCATTATTTTAATACCTGCCATATGTTCATTATATTTTTGTGTTGGATACTGTTTAAAAAAAACCAAAAAAACAAATAAAAATACGTTTAAAAAAAAAAGAAGAAATTACTTGCGATTTCTGTGGTGGGAAAATGGTGAAACAAACACAGAGCCAAACGAATATCGCATGAAAGTCCATCTTTTCGGGGCCGCATCCTCACCAGGCTGCACAAATTATGCAATGAAGTATCTTGCGAGCCAAAATGAAAGGGAACATCCCACAGCAGCCAACTTCATCAGAAGTAGTTTCTATGTTGATGATGGGCTAATCAGTGTAAAAACTGTGAATGCAGCCATTGAACTAGTGAGAGATGTGCGGAAGGTGTGTGCAAAGGCAAGACTACGGCTCCACAAGTTCATATCCAACAAAAGAGATGTCCTGGAGTCAATTCCAGATAGTGAACGAGCTAGTGGAGCCCAGGATGTGGACATCAGTCATCATGAACTCCCAGTTCAGACTGTGTTGGGAGTAAGGTGAAGTGTAAGCAGTGACACCTTCTCCTTTAAAGTTGCCCTGGAGGAGAAACCAGTAACACGATGGGGAATTCTGTCCATTATAGCCTCTGTGTTTGACCCATTAGGCTTCTTGGCTCCTTTCCTTCTAATAGGAAAGAAAATTCTACAGGAAATGTGTCTAAAGAGCATTGGATGGGATGAGCCACTGCCTGGTGAATTGAAGCCACAATGGGAGAGTTGGGTCACTGATCTGAAGAACCTACAGAGACTCCAAATCCCAAGATGCTTTGTACCTGAAAGCCTTGGGAAAGTCCAGAGAATAGAACTCCACCACTTTTCAGATGCGAGCAATCGCGGGTATGGTCAGTGCTCATATATCCGGGTGATGAGTGAAGACAGAGTGCATTGCTCCTTAGTCATGGGCAAAGCAAGAGTTGCACCCACGAGAGTTGTAACCATAACAAGGCTGGAATTAACAGCAGCAGTGGTGTCCGCAGCAGTCAGCAGAATGCTAAAAGAGGAACTGGAGCTCAAGATTGACCAAGAGTATTTCTGGACTGATTCACAGGTGGTTTTGGGCTACATTAACAACAAAGCCCGCAGATTTCACATCTTTGTTGCTAATAGAGTGAAAAGAATCAGAGAAGCAACTGATCCAGCACAGTGGCACTATGTTGACACCAATCAAAATCCAGCGGATCACGCTTCCAGAGGCCTCACAGTAGCGGAACTGATCAGTTCAAATTGGCTCGTTGGACCTCATTTCCTGAGAGTTTGTCACACCAGACTCAACTCCAGACCTTCTGGTAGGTGATCCAGAGGTCAAAACGACACAAATACTACAAACAAAGGTAGTAGAGGACAGGAACTTCTTGGAGAGACTCAAAAGGTTCTCAAAATGGCATACAGCAGTAAATGTAGTTGCTAGGATCCAGCAACTAGCCAAAAGAGCCAATGCAACAAAGGGTATAAATGTGGAAGACAGGAGAAAAGCAAGTCATGTGCTTATTAAATTAGCACAAGAAGATGCTTTCAAGGAGGAAATACAAACACTGAGCCATGGTAAATTACCACAGAGCCATCCTTTGTTCCAACTTGACCCAATATTCCAAGACGGTGTTCTCAGGGTAGGAGGGCGGTTAAGGAAGGCTTCCTTACCGCTTGACTTGAGGCATCCAATAATCCTACCCAAACATGGCATAGTTACACACCTGATTTTAGATCAGTGCCATGAGAAAACCCAGCATCAAGGCAGAGGACAGACACTTAATGAGCTGAGAGCAAATGGCTTCTGGGTTGTTGGTGGGAGCAAAGTTGTGGCTAATCACATTAAGCAATGTGTTACATGCCGGAGAGCTCGCAGGCCAACAGAAACACAAAGGATGGCTGATTTACCGGCCACTCGTGTTGACCCCTCACCACCATTTTCCTATTGCGGGATGGATTGCTTTGGACCTTTCCATACTAAGCAAAACCGCAAGGACTATAAGAGGTACAGTCTTATATTCTCTTGTTTGTCCTCTAGATCAGTCCACATAGAAATGTTGGAAGATCTCACGACAGATGCCTTCATAAATGCTTTACAGTGTTTTATAGCTATTCGTGGAGCCATCAGACAAATCAGATCTGATCAAGGAACAAACTTTGTTGGGGCAAAAAATGAACTGACAGAGGCCTTAAAGTAAGTAGATAAGGACAGACTGTCTGCTTACCTGGCCAGGAAACAGTGTGACTTTGTTATGAATGTGCCTGACGCCAGTCACATGGGAGGTGTTTGGGAATGGCAGATAAGGACAGTCAGGGGTGTCTTAACCAAGGTCCTTTCACAGAGTGCTGGAAGATTAGATGATGCTTCTTTGAGAACATTTTTCTATGAGGCTATGTCGATTGTTAATAGCCGTCCTCTCACCACCGACAGCGTCAGTGATCCCAAAGGCTTAGAGCCACTCACCCCAAACCATTTACTCACCATGAAAACCTCTGTACCACTGTCTCCACCTGGAAAATTTGTGCCAGAAGATCTGTATGCCAGGAAAAGGTGGCGCAGAGTTCAATATTTGGCAGAGCAATTCTGGAGTAGATGGAGGAATGAGTACCTCTCAAAGATCACACTAAGACAACGCTGGCACTCTTCAAGACAAATGTGAGAATAGGCGACATTGTCATTGTGAAAGAAGAAGGACTCCCTCACAGTGAATGGAAGCTTGGGAGAGTACTGGATGTTTGCAAAGATGAAGATGGTCTGGTTCGGAAAGCCAGAATACAACTAGGAAATAGAAAACTAGCAAAAGAGGTTGAAAGGCTCATCCATTCTTGAACGCCCTATACATAAATTAGTGGTCCTAATAGAAAATAACTAGAATGTTCCAGTGGAACTTCTTTAAAACTGTGTAGGAGATGAAGTATTAGACTTGACTTGCAAGATTGTCACAATTAAGTACTGTTTGGTTCTGTAAATTCCTAGATTTATTCAAATTACTCACACATTTCATAAATCATAGTAATTTGGTGGGAGTGTAACTGTCCCTGAGACAGTTAAAATAAAGTTGTTTATTTCATATGTTTCTGTGATAGATTCATGCTTAATTTAGTTCATTTATTTATAAGATAAGATGATAAAAGTGTAACACTGATTAAAAAACATGTCTAAAATATGTGATTACAAAATATGGGTTTGTTAAATATGTAAAGTGCTGTAAAGTTTGTTTGAGGTGGAGTTTGTAATTGTCACATGACCAGAGTTTGGTTGAGAGCACAACCATGGCATGGTGGAGCTAGCATGGATATATGGCTACAGATGCATCTACAGCCTCAACGTTAATGTCATTCTGCATGTGGTCCAAGAGGCGCACACGGTATGGTTTCATTTATATTGTTTGTATAATGTTGCATACGTGTTCTACACTGGTAATAAGAGGACATTTTTGTGATATGCATTATTGTGCATTTTTTCTGTTCTGCTTGCACAAGACTGTTTATGGACACTGGTATGAGACTGACAAGCTCAAAACATTTATGTTGTAAACTTTGTGTTTCTTCAGTTTTCACGGCGTCTGAAGACAATAAGAGTGTGAGAGAGAAATAAATTTCCGAAGACATCAGTATGATGCGTGGCCATTCTTTGTTGGACCCCTGTAGTTACATTGTGGTCTTTGCTCAGGGAAGCGACGGCCTTCTTTTCTTGTATTGTGAGGTTGGACGGAGGGACTTTGGCACTGGAGAGGGTGGCTGAGACTTTCATCCTGATTTGCTCTGCTTCTGTCTGTGATAATTTATTAATCCGTATGGCGGTTTCGGTGGCTGTGATGAGGTCCACTATGGGCAACTGTTGCGGAGAAATGGCAAAATTGAGTCCTTTGGCTAAAACTCTCTTTTCAGATTCAGTGAAATTCCGGTCTGAAAAGTTCTTTACCCATTTCTCCTGACTGTCTTCAGGTGTGTTTTCTTCTCTGAGTTGTGTAGGTTCAGAATGAGGAGTGTGTGTTTTTGAAAGCAAGGTGTGAAATTTCCTGCATTGTCTTTCTTTTCCTTTAGAGTGTTGGGCCTGCTGAGCCTTGTCCACAAACTTATAAACCTCTTCCAAGATTGGAGAGGAATTCGCATGATAAGGTGGGGCCAGGTTTCACAATGAGCTCACCCGAAACCCTGGCTGACTGGGACCCACACCCATTTTCACACCTTGGCTCAGGCGATTAGAGGATCATCAGGGGTCCTTTTATCCCTCTTTGGGGGGGACACTCCCACTAGGTTTAAATCTGGGACTCCCCACCATTTGACCTTAGAACTGAAGAAGCTTCTCGGATGAGAGGTTAAACATCTTCAAGCAACTTACAGAAGTCTAGATGCTTTTCTTTGCAAGCTCCTTTGACTACGATGACCTGGATGACTGAGAACCTTCACAGACACTTTTAACCAGATTATTTAACACAATCTTGTAGAATAAGGGGAGGCTGATGAATGGAAGTTTACTGGTACTAATTTTCAACAACAAGACTGATGTGCAGAGAGTAGTTACTATAGAGAGATAAAGTTAATGAGTGTTATGGCCCGTCTAGGCGCGGCCAGACCACAACATAAAGGGTGATCCATCCCCGTCCAACCCCAAGTAGCACGTCACACACTTAGTACTTTGTGACAGTGATTTATTTACAATAAGTGCATTTAAACAAAGGAAGGGAGCAAATTATAACTTCAGGGTGAAACCAAGGCCAAAACAACAAACAAAAGGTAGCCTATCTCAGGAATAAACACACCTTACCTACTCAAAAAGAACTAAACCAAACGACAATCACTTTCCTCCCTGCCTAACAAAAACAGGAGAAAACTGATCAAACAAAAAGGCGGTCCACCCCTACATGCTCTTACATCAAATCAACATAACGACATAGTGAACGGTCTGCCGGCTGGGTTGGGCGGAGGATGAATGACATGGCAGTCCCTGGCGGTCTCTTCTTATCCGCTGCCTCCCGGTCCTCAGCCAATCGGTGCGAGCCATCCACCCTGGATGCACCAACCATGGAGGAGCACCTGTACACTCAAATTTACATATGATTACGATCCCAGTCGTAACAATGAGCCATACCATGAAGATATGACAGTTGTAGAAGGTAGGCTAGAGAGATGATGATCAGTCAGCAGCAGTTTGGCTTCATGCTGAGAAAGAGTTCTGCAGATGTGATTTTTGCTTTGAGAGTGTTGATGGAAAAGTTTAGAGAAGGCGAGAAGGAGCTTCACTGTGTGTTTGTGGATCAGAGAAAGCAGAGTGTAAGGGGGGGCTGTAGTATGGATGAGGATGGCAGGGGTGGCAGAGAAGTGTGTTTGGATGGTGCAAAGCATGTTTAAACACAGAGACAGTGGTGCAGTGTGCAATATGAATGACAGGTGGGTTCAAGGTCGGGGTGGGATTACATCAGGATCTGAGCTCCTTCTTGTTTGCAGTGATGATGGACAGGCTGACAGATGAGGTCAGGCAGGAGTCTCTGTGGATTCTGATATTTGCAGACGACACTGTGATCTGTAGTGAGAGTAGAGAGCAGGTGGAGGAGAGCCTGGAGAGGTGGAGGTGTGTGCTGGAGAGAAGTAAGTAAGTAAGTAAAATTTTATTTATATAGCACATTTCTAGATAGAAATCACAAAGTGCTTTACAAGATATAACAGATTAAAAAGACATAATACAAACAAAGTTAGCAAAAAGCAATTTTAAAAAGATGTGTTTTTAACTGTTTTTTAAAAGTAATCAATGAATCAGCAGATCGTAAGTCCAGAGAAAGGGAATTCCACAGTCTGGCGGCCACAGTAGCAAAAGGTCTATCACCCCTAGTTTTCAGTCTCGTATTCTGGATGACAAGTAGGCCCTGACTACTCGACCTCAGAGACCTACTAGGGGCATAGGGCTGTAAGAGTTCAATAATATATGGTGGTGCCTGTAGTTGAAGAGCCTTAAAAGTTAGAACCAGAATCTGAAAATGGACTCTAAATTCGACGGGAAGCCAATGTAACTGCATAAGCAACGGTGTTATATGTGAATATTTAGAAGCTTTCGTCAAAAGTCTTGCTGTAGCATTCTGAACGATCTGCAGACGCTCCAAAGAACCTTTGTTTAGCCAAGTAAACAGGGAATTGCAATAGTCCAATCGTGAAGAGATAAAAGCATGAATAACAATCTCCAGTTCGGTATAGGATATTATAGAGCTCAATTTAGAAATATTTCTTAGATGATAAAAGCAAGACCGAACAAGAGATTTAACATGACTATCTAACGTAAGAGCAGGATCAAGGATAATCCCTAAGTTCCTGACAGATGGTTTTACAAACGTTGAAAGAGGACCAAGAGCATTCATTATACTGGGTATATGTCTATCTGGGGCACATAAGAGAACTTCGGTTTTATTTTCGTTTAGTTGGAGGAAGTTTTCAGCCAACCAGCCTTTAATGGCTTCCAAGCACACATTTAAGAGCTGCAGCTTAGAGGCCTCTTCAGGTTTAAAAGATATATAGAGTTGGATATCGTCCGCATAACAATGGTAACAAATATCCTCAAAAGGGCTCAAAATGTGCTGGAGAGGGAGTAAGTAAACTAGGAACAGTAGTGGCCCTAGCACAGAGCCTTGTGGCACACCGAAAGACAGGGACGCAGGAGATGATCTATACTTAGAAACTGCTACATAAGAAAATCGTTCAGAGAGATACGAGGAGAACCATTTCAATGCAGTCCCAGAGACACCGACCCAGTATTTCAGCCTGTTAAGTAAAATATAGTGGTCAACAGTATCAAAGGCCGACGTAAGATCCAACATTAAGAGAACAGAACATTTACCTGCATCACTTTGTAACAAAATGTCATTAGAAACTTTAAGAAGGGCTGTTTCAGTGGAATGAACTTTACGAAAGCCAGATTGAAATTTGTCGAAAATACTGTATTTATCCAAAACTGCTGTAAACTGCTTAGCCACAATCTTCTCTAGAATCTTCGCAATTAACGGAATTTTTGAGATCGGTCTATAATTGCTAGTAAGAGATGGGTCCAGCATAGGCTTTTTTAACAAGGGGTGAATAACAGCATTTTTAAAATAGGCAGGGACTATGCCCGAAGCCAAAGAGGTATTAATTATAGTAAGAATACAGGAACCAGTAGAGTAAAAGACATTTTTGAATAATGATGCAGGTAAGAAATCAAGTGAGCAAGAGGATAGTTTTGTTGCACTAACTATTTTTTCCAGCTCTGGAAGTGAAATAGGTGAAAAATCTTCTAAGACAACAGGCCGAGCTGGCGTGGGAACTGACAGCGCAGACGCTGAAAAAGACAGGTTTTTTCTTATGTTGCTAATTTTTTCTAAAAAGAAAGCAGTGGAAGCAAGACAGAATATATGTGTGTGAATGAGAGGGAGGCAGGTGGTACAGTGAAGCTGTAAAGAGCAGAGGTAATGAACAAGAAAATGCACAAAAAAGGTGAAGAAGAGAGTGCGGGCAAATTGGAGTGAGTGGAGATGATCGTCAGGGGTGACATATGACAGAAGGATTGAAGCAAGAGTGAAAGGGAAGGTTTGCAAAATGGTAGTGAGAGCTGTTGTGATCTATGGTTTGGAGACACATTGACAAAATTACAGCAAGCCAAGCTGAAGATGTTCCGATGTTCACTGGGAGTGAGCAGAATGAACAGTATTAGAAATTAGTCCATCAGAGGGACAGCTCAAATCAAGTATTTTGGTGACAAAGTTAGAAAGGCTGAGATGGTTTGGGCATGTGCAGAGGAGGGTGAGTGGATATGCTGGACAAAGGACAGTGAAGCTGGAGCTCCCAGCCTGGAGGAAAAGAGGAAGACCTCAGAAGAGGTTCATGGATGTGATGAAGGAGGACATGTAGAGGGTTGTGTGACAGAGGAAGATGCTGGGATAGGGTGAGGTGGAGGCAAATGATCTGCTGCAGTGAACCCTAAAGAGAACAGCTGAGAGAAGAATTTAGATATATTGAAAACAGGATGATCAAATTAAAAAAAAAATCTGATTGGTGTGTTGGATTTTTGCTGCTGACCTGTCAATTAAAAGGTAAGAGAAAGAGAAAAATTAAGACAAGCAAAGACCTCTTCCTCAAGCCACTGGCAAAATGCAGCAGTGGTTATTTTTACAGGTAATGTTTATAGAGAATAGCTGACATTTAATTGATTAGCACCCATATTAGGTTTGAGATAGTAGGATTTCCCTTCCTCCCCAATCCCCCTCCTCCAACTTATCTGGGAAACACCAAGGCAATACCATGCCAACCAAGAGATATAATTTCCCCGGCAAGTCTGCCCTGGGGCTTCCTTCTGGATTTCCCCTTAATGTAAATTGGGTCATTCCACATCAATCTACCAAATTAAAAAAAATTCCCAGCCTGACCGTCTCTGATTTCCCTGAAAGAAATATAGGGTGATGATATGCTTCCCAATTCAAATTCAAACCCTGAAAACAAATATTTAGTCACATGAGGCTCAAATGAACTAATTATATCTTTGAAATGTCAAAGACTCACTTATTTGTGAATTAGTAAACAAATTTTGGTCTATGGAAGCCCTTTGATGTCTCATATTCTTGTTACCTGCAATGCCCAGGACTAAAGAACATTGACAGGGATTATTAAAAGAGTCCCTTGATTTAACATCTTCAAAAAAGAAGGAAAAGTGTTCCTATCAGGAGAGAAAGCTACACGGCGGTAGCAGCTGGGCTTGGTTACAGTAGTTTGGATGGTGATGTAGAAGCAATCTTGTTCTTCTGTGTCCTGTAATGTGTCTTAGAATGAGGTGTTTTGTTATTACTCTCCCACCACTCTACTTTAGGTTTAGGATAAGCACCTGGAACCTCACATTGCAGAAGTCACATCATAGACACTCATGGAAGAACAATGAAAATATTTGACATGGAAAAACTGTTTTCTCATATTTAGCTGTAAGTGTTAGAATATATTTGAAAAAAAAAATACACTGCAGTCATTTCTGAGCTTGTATAGCTTGTAATGTACTTTTAATTTAGTTTTTCACAGGTATGGACAGTTATGGACACTTAGGTTAATGTTTTAATCAGCTTTATTGTTTACACTTTATGGTTCTACAGGTAATGTAGTACAAGTATCCACTATAGGTTTTCATAAAATACAAATCCATCATTAAATTACAAAAAATACATACAAATATATCAATAAATTTCACTTTACCAAAAGGAGTTTATGCATCCATGTTTATCCTTTTACCCACTCACAGTTACAACAGGATGGCGTCAAATACAGGACTCACCTGGGATTTTCTGTCCTGCTCTGTCCTTTAACACGTGACTTCAAAGGCAGAACAGAGCATGTGTTAGAGCGATTTTGTAATATTGTTAACTGAGCAGATGGGTTTTAGCTAAAAGCAGAACATTTCTCTAAAACTGATTGAAGTAAAACATAAAAAAGTCTTCCCAGCTCCACGAGTCCTACATGTGTTAGTGGTGCAGAAAGATTTAAAGAAACTAGGTTGTACAATATTTTGTCTGAAGGTAAAAGATTTTATAGCTGCTTAAAATAATTGACCACTAAGGTAACATTAAAATGGTGATGATTTATAACTAATGAAGGATATATTGTTCTGAGCAAAAAGTCTGTTGCTAGTTGCCAGCCATGGGGCTGATGTACTTTATTAGTTTTGTCTTTGTTTTGCCCACATTCACTGAAGATGATTTTGCATTCTTAAATAGAACATACTTACATGAATGGCAGCAATTTATAGGAGTCATATCACTCTAAACATGGGTTGAACAGGATGGCAGCCATTACATGGTGGTGATGAAATACAAATCTATTCTCCACTCTTGAATTTGGACCCAACATCATGTGGTGATTCTGCGCGATAAAGAGAGGATTTGTATAAATCAGAAAACTTTAATGTTAAAGTGACCATATTACAAGTTTGCATTTTGCCCAGATGTAAGGAGTGGCAGTGTGATTTTTAAAAATATTTCAAAATAGGCTGCCTGTATGTGGTTAAGAGACTGAAACGATCATGTGCATATTTCTTTTTTTTTTTTTTTTATTCATATTTTGAATGGACAGAAACACTAACAAATATACAACAGGAATAATCATACTGTCAATTCTCTGTCCGTTTCTTAACAACAACCAACCAATAAGGACTAACAATAACTAAAGAGAACCAGACAAACAAACAAACAAACAAACAAAAAAACAAAACAACAACAACAACAACAACAAAAAAAAACCACCAGGAGAGACAAAAATGAGAAACCGCCTCCTGGGAAACATCAGCAAACCAAAAGCAAAGGGGGCAAAACACCCGGGTGCCTAAAAACAAAACCTAACCTTGACCACTGATAGCATTAGACAATTTCTTCTCTCTACTGACTTTCAAAGTAAAAGAACAACAGAAATACCAACGACACATGAAAAACAACCCCCCCCCCCAAAAAAGAACACTAAACCTAATATCTAAGAGACATTGTTGATATACAACAAAAAGGGACCCCAGACCTGCTCAAAAATATCTTCTCGCCCCTTAATTCTGTACCTAACCAGTTCATATAATGCCATCTTAGACATTTGTTCAGTCCATTCCCTTAGAGAACAGGGGTTGGATGACTTCCAGTGCCTCAGTATTATCCTGCATCCTGTTATAAAAGCCAGACGCGTCCACAGTCTCTGTTTTTTTGAAAGGATGCTATTGTCAGGTAACAGGCCCAGGACACACATAGCTGGAGACTTTGAAAGATTAAGTTTAAAAATATCATTCACCAAGTTAATGATCCCATCCCACAAAAAATCATTTTTCTGACATGTGTACAACATATGAACTAGAGTCCCGGCTTCCTCCTGACATTTCCAACAGGTGTCATTATCCACAAGCTTCAGCCTAACTAATTTACTGGGAGTCCAGTAATTTCTGTAAAGCAACTTGTATTGAATAAGTTGAGACTGTGTTTCAGTTGAGCAAACATACCATGATGAAACCAGCTTCTTCCAACTGTCCTCTAAAATCTGGATACCCAGATCCTTCTCCCAACACTGCCTCAGCCCCCCCAAATTGGGAGAGTGTGCCTCTCTGAAGATCCCGTAAAATTTGGATGCCCTAATTCTATTAATATCAGGAGCAGCAAACATCTCCTGAATACTAGATGGAGGGTCTGGGTTATTATTCAAAATGGTTTTAATACAGTGTCTAATTTGAAAGAACCTCCAAATTTCCCTTGGATCCAGATTAAATTCTCGTCTGATTTCTGCAAAAGATTTCATGCCAGTCTGCCCAAATAAATCCCCCACCTGATTAATACCTGTCCTAGCCCAGGCCTCCCACCTGACCGGTTTCTTACCAATTAATATTTTCTTATTATACCAGATAGAGGCTCTAGAGGTAAGATAAGGGCTAATGTTAATATATTGGTGAGCTCTAAACCAGGTCTCTTGCATGAAAGCCAATACTGGATCTTTAAACGGTACTGGTCTTCCCCTCTGAGTGAGGAAGGCCTCTAAAGACGAGGGAGCCACGAGACTTTCCTCAATCGCAACCCATGATGGCTTCTCCGTAAGGGAATTATGTATCTTAACTAACTGAGAGAGGGAGAAAGCATAATGATACCAGACCATCTTGGACAATGCCAACCCGCCACTATCTTTAGCCGCATATAGTTTGGAGCGATTAAAAGATGGCTTTTTGCCTGCCCACACAAAACCCTCCACACATGTATTATAAAGCTTTAGCAAATTATGTGGGACTGCTATAGGTAACGTGAAGAAAGTACTGAAGTTTAGGGGCAATAATCATCTTCACCAAGTTAATTCTGCCCAAAAGGGACAGATTTATTTTAGCCCAATTCTGCAACAACGGACGAATATTTTGAATCACTGGGGAGATATTTACTTGCATTATGTTATCTAAACCATGGGTCAGTTTAATCCCCAAGTAAGTCAAACCCTCGGGCATCCACTTGAACTGCCATGAGCTCCTCATAACTGGAGGACACAATTTAGAAATGGGCATAACTTCCGACTTAGACCAATTTATAGTGTAACCAGAGATTACAGAAAAGGAATCAATAATTGAGGAAATTGCAGGAACGGCCTGTTCTGGGTTACTTGAGATCAATAAAATGTCATCTGCATACAAAAAAGTTTTATGTTCTTCTTGACCCATATCCACCCCTCTAATTTGCTTACATTCACGTAATGCAATAGCCAAAGGCTCCAAAAACAGGGCGAAAATGAGAGGTGATAAGGGTGAACCTTGTCTAGTACCCCGACTTAACGAAAAGGAGGGTGACATTATCCCATTGGTAGTAACTGTAGCCATTGGATCTGTATATACCACCTGAATCCACTGCCTAAAAATGGGACCAAAACCGAATCTCTTCAACGTATAAAACAGAAAGGGATACTCAACTTTATCGAAGGCCTTCTCTGCATCTAAAGAGAACGCAACGACAGGATCTAAATTATTCCTGCTCTTCCAGAATATTTGCAATAACCTACGTAAATTATCTGCAGAACTTCTGTTTTTCACAAAACCGACCTGATCCCTATGCACTAAACAAGGAAGAACCTTTTCAAGCCTAAAAGCTAATATCTTGGAAATAATCTTTTCGTCCACATTAATTAATGAAATTGGGCGGTAATTCCCACAATACTGTGGGTCTTTCCCTTTTTTATGTAATAACGTGATCACTGCTGATCGCATACTAAATGGTAGTCTCCCTCTTTGAAACGCATCTTGATATACTACCGACAATAGTCTTGGAGCTAATTCGCCCACGAACACCTTATAAAAGTCTGATGGAAATCCATCGTTGCCTGGAGATTTGCCCAATCTAAGACTGCCAATTGCCTGCTTAACTTCAATTAGTGTGATCTTACCTTCTAATACAGTTCTTTGGTCTTCGGACAGGCTGGGAATTTTAATAGAAGAAAAGAAATCTGACAGCCTCTGTTCCTCCACCACTCCATTGGAGGTGTAAAGCTCCTTATAGAATTTAGTAAAAACATCATTAATTTCTTTTTTACTGGTGGTCAACTTATTATTACTAGGAACAAAAATAGATGGTATAAGGTTGCTAGATTTTATCTGCTTAACCCTGTGTGCCAACATTTTACCTGTTCTCTCCCCTTGTTCAAAATACTTTTGATTTAGACAAAACATTGCATATTCCGCTTTTTTCTCCAGTATACTATTCATCTCAAATTTAAATTTAATTAATTTGTTCCATAATTCCCTCTCTGGGTGCAGCATGTGTTGTTTTTCAAGCTCCTTGATATCCTGTTCCAGCTTCATCAGCTTGTCCCTCTCAGCTTTTTTAATCAAGGAGCAAAACTGGATAAGACGCCCCCTCAAGTAGGCCTTAAAGGCGTCCCAAGTCATTCCAACGTCGTCAATAGAGCCCTCATTGTGCAACCAAAACTCCTTTATTATTTCCCTTATACATTCACAGTGACCCTTATTCTTCAATAATGAGTTATTCAGACGCCACCTAGGTAACAGTTTAATATTATCATTACCAGAAAGAACAAGGTCAATGGGAGTATGATCCGTTACAGCAATATTACCAATAGAGGACCCAATAGTTTGACTCACCAGAGAACGAGACACCAAGAAATAGTCTATCCTGGAGTAGGTTGAGTGAGGATGTGGAAAAAAAAGTATAGTCTCTTTCTTGAGGATGAAGAAGTCTCCATATATCTACCAGGCTCAGTTCCTCTGACATCACGTCCACCGCAGCATTTACTGGGTCCTTACTTAGTCCAGTACGGGAGGATTTATCCAGCAATACATCCCTGACCCGGTTAAAATCTCCCCCAATTACAATATTTGTATTACCTATAGTCCGCACAATGTTACAGACTTCATGAAAAAATTGTGGCTGAGGGGAATTGGGAGCATATATGCTGACCAATGTCATTCTCCGCCCCTGTAAACATGCATCCAAAACCACCCATCTACCCTCCTGATCTGTATAATGCTTAAAAACCTGAAAATCCAAGTTTCTTCTGATCAATATAACCACCCCTCTTTTTCTAGCAGAAAATGCACTAAAATAGACTTGAGCCACCCAGTCTCTTTTAATCTTTAATGATTCCGCCTCATCGAGATGGGTCTCCTGAATCAGGGCTATGTCTGTCTTTTTTTGCTTCAAGTATGTGAGGATTTTCTTCCTTTTAATAACATTATGACAACCTGCTATATTCCACGACACTATTTTACATAACGCCATAACACCACGCGAGCCAAGTTATTGTACAGATTTATCCAGAAGAAAATCCCGTTTACCCATATAACAAATCTTAAAGCCAGTTACATGAAACAACCCAGTGATCCAAAAAATAGGTCTATACAAGACAGTTGGCACCATAACATCAAAACGAACAGCAAAACAAAACACAGTTAAGAAAAAAGAAAAGAAAAAGAGAAAAAAACCCCCATGAAATCGTTGGTCCGTAGCACTCAAAAATCCCATAATGGCGTCCCTCCTCAGCCCCCCCAAAAAAAAAAAAAAAAAAATCTCAGCTGACAGGTCGAAAGGTGTGACGGAACCCCGATTCAGGAATAAACCACAGAAGTAAACTGGCCCTTAGCTTAGAAAACCTCTTAATCTACATCACCCGAAATGTTAGCCGAATCCAGGCCGCTCAGAAAGTGCTTAGCCTCTGCTGGGTTGGAAAACTGATGATACTGATTATCCACTGAAAAAGTCATAACAGCAGGAAAGCGAAGGGAATAGCCAATATTGCGCTGTTGCAGCACACGACGCACCTCGTCAAATTTCCGGCGTTTTTCTTGTACCTCCTGCGCATAGTCCTGGAAAAAACGGACTCTCATGCCTTTCCAAATGATCTGCTTCTTTTTTCTGGCAGCCGCCAGTACGGACATCTTGGCTTTATCCCGTAGGAAGCGAACGATGATGTGTCTCGGTCTGGAATCCGCAGCTGGCATCGGAGGTGCTGACCCCACCCGATGGATTCTGTCTATTTCGTAGTAATCTCCCATCTCAATGTCCAGAGCCTCAGACAGCAGATTCTTCACGCAGTCCTCAAGATTACGGCCTTCGGTTCCTTCTCTAATACCCTATATTCTAATATTCTGGCGCCGTGAGAAACCCTCGAGCGCCGTTACTTTTTCCTGCAGCCGCTGGTTCTGTATCTTCAAGTTCTTACTTATTGAGCTGGCTTTAGCCTCTTCGTCCTCCAAACGGGAGATTCTTGTCTCTGTTTCGTCCACCCTCGCACCAAGGCTATTCACAGCTTCCTTGAGAGACTCAATTCCACCTTTCACCGCCGTCATGTCTTGCGCTACCTGCTCAAGCAGCGATCTTATAGAAGTCAGCTCGGCTGCCACACCATCTTGGGAAGAGCCCTTAGCATCCGCACCATCAGGTGCCTCCGCCATAGTAGTTAGCGAGGTAGCCTGAGTGTTGTGTGTTTTCCCTCGCGGCATAGTCGGGTGGTTGCGTGTAAAGTAATGACTCTTCTGACTCCTTCCACAGAATTTGCCAGGGCAGACCCAAAGTAAGACAAATGACCGGCTCTAACTTATTTTTAACGAGGTTTAGGGGGAGTGGAGTGCGCAGCTCCAACCTATGCTGCCATCTTGGGCGGGCGTACCACGTGACTCCTCATGTGCATATTTCTTTACTTATCTGCTATAAATTGTTCTTTAACTTATGTTGGAAAATTCTGGTCAACATGATTGAGCTATTGGCTCAGTTTTGAGAGCTAAAGTGTCCAACCTAAAACTGGTGTATTTTATTGAAAACTGGGATTACTATTCCATTCTGAATTTTCTAAGGCACCACAAAAGGTTATAAGATAAGATAAGATAAGATAACCTTTATTAGTCCCACACGTGGGAAATTTGTTTTGTCACAGCAGGAAGTGGACAGTGCAAAAGTTATGAAGCAAAAATTAGAATACAATAAAATAAGAATAAATACAGTACACAACTGTACAGAATAAAAAAAAATACTATATACAGTAGAATAAAATATACAATAAGATAAAAATAGAATGCTAACTAATCATCCAACTAATAATATTGATCTTGGAAGTAACACTGTAATGTGTAACCAGTTGAATTTAGGTTTGTAAAGATGAAAAGAATTGAATAGGTTTGCACCAAAAAATACCATTAATATTAATTGCATGTTTGATCCTAGAATCATCCCTGTTCAGTACTTGAATGACTTCATGGCGTCACACTGAGAGAGAAAGAATTATCTTAGCTCCACACTGCTGCTTAACCTCTGCATGAAGCAGGTGTAACTGATAGATTATTGATTTTCTGACTTATACGGTTCAAGTGTCTGAGAGGTGTGGGTCAACATGGTTTAAGACACTGTGTGACACTCTGAAGCAGCAGGTTTAAAGCAAACTGAAGAGTTTGACACTGAGAGGATCACCCTGATGTGGCTGCAGTATTGTGGGGACAAGGTCCTAATGGATTTGCATTCTGACTGTTTGACCAGTTTCACAAGACAATTATCAGGTGTTTCATGATGGTACTCACCAACAGCAAGCCTAATCTGGAACGTTTGACTCTGAGGTTGCAGACGTGGAAAAATGCAGGTGTAGTTTCCACTGTCAGCCACCTTTGTGTCTCTGATGATTATGGAGGCATTTCCGTGCTTCAGCTCCTGTGGGAAATGTGACACTCGATCTTTGAACTGGTTGTCTGGACCCAAGTGGCCATTATTATAATGAACACCGGCATCATACATGAACACCTCCTTTTGATCATCTGTCTTCCAGTCAAACAGCATCTGTATGATGTTCTTTTTGGGGCTGAGAGAACAGGGTAAAACTACATCACTGCCTTCTTGTACTGACACACTGACCACAGCTGGTTCTGAGAGATAAAAATGTGTTTTATTCAGTGCGTTTACCTGTAGACAGACATATTTCTTATGGCAATAACATAATAACTTTAGTTATAACAAGAAACTTCTCTTGTTTCTATTCCTACTGTATTTTGTCTGCTATATTGACTTTGCAGTATTCTGCAGATTATATTTTCATATTATATATTTATATATATCAAGGATCAAGTACCTGAAGGATCAGTATTGGGACCGAAAATGTTTATTATGTATATAAATGATATTTGTAAAATATCGAAGATACTAAAGTTTGTAATTTTTGCAGATGATACCAATATACTTTGTTCAGGTGTGGAATTTCAACAGGTTTTGGAGGTGATCACACAGGAGTTAAAGAAGTGGTTTGATAGAAACAAATTGCCCTTAATTTAAATAAAACAAAATTTATGTTATTCGTAAACTATAAGAAAAACATTAACATTGAAATTTGTGTTGATAATGTATATCTAGAAAGGGTTAATACCATAAAATTTCTTGGTGTGATCATTGATCATAAGGCCTGTTGGAAATCACACATCACTTATGTGAGGGGAAAGTTAGCACGGGGCATTGCTGTCTTGGGGAAAGTAAAACAATTTCTGGATAGGAAAACATTGTATATGTTATATTGTGCTTTACTATTACCATACATGAGTTATTGTGTAGAGGTTTGGGGAAATACATATAAAAGTAATATTCAGACTATAATTATAATGCAGAAAAGGGCTATTAGACTAATAAATCAGGAGGGGTATAGGGCTCACACAAACGCACTCTTTATTAAGACGCAAGCTATAAAATTCCAGGATCTGGTGAAGTTTAAAACAGTGCAAATAATATATAAGGCAAGGAAAGGGATGCTCCCAATCGAAATAAGTAAATGGTTCTTAGAAAGAGAAGGGAGGTATAATTTTAGAGGGAAGTGGAATTTAAAATTACAAAGAGTAAGAACAACATTGAGAAGGATGTCTATTTCAATAGTGGGAGTTAAATTCTGGAATGAGTTAAAAGAAGAAATAAAGGTCAGTAGTGATATAAACCAGTTTAAAATAAAACTCAAAAAAGAAATTTTAAATAAGTATAAGAATGAAGAAAATGCAATTAACCCAAGACAGCAGTCAAAGTGATGTTTATTTTCTTCTAGAAATTAGCAAATCTAAATATAGTTTTAGTTGAACATGAGAAAATATATATATATATTTTTTTTGTGATGTTATGTTCTAAGTTGAAGGCATTGTATACAACTTTGTTGTTCAAATTTAGATGATGAGGATGTAAACCTGAGGGGGTAGGGCTAAATAAGTATATACTTCTGCCTACTCCTTTTCAAACAACTGCATGGAACGATTTTATGAAATGTTGGTGAATGTATATGTTTGAAATAAAAATGAACTGAACTGAACTAAATATATAGTTTTATCTTGAGTTTTCATTATTCACATTTGATTCACATTTGTACATTTCCAGCTCCATATTTTCATTCTTTAACTGTCTTAGTTTACAGAAAAAGATCTGAAATAAAGTGCTTAGAGTTGCCGTAAACTTGAACGTTTGGTTCATAGGAATTTCTTGCACATCCACCAATGTTATGTGAAACCTTTACCACATTTCACATGAACATCAGAAAGTGTAAATAAGACAAACATGACAGAAAATATGGAAAACCACAATAGACCCCCTTTAACAATAACAGACAAACAGTGATAAAATAATCCTTAATTATAAATCCAGCACTTAAAATCCTAAAAGAATTAAATAATTAAATAATTAATTTTAACTAATTATACTTCAAGTAGCCTATAAAAAAACTAGTTTGTCTGAACCATTTCACTGCTGTAATAGCTTAATGATCTTAGTGCAGTTACTGCAGCTCAGGATGAATATAGAGATGATTAACGGTGCTTGGAAAGAAGCTGTACTACAAAGATTTTAGCTCATGTTTATTTATTTTCTTTCAGTTTGAGCTTCCAGAAGTAATAAAACTATCAAAGACATTTAAAAGGGAAATCACTCTCTGGTAACAGTACCAACAACCCAAAGACATCTGAAAGAGTCACAAAACAAAGTGCTTGGAAATAGCTAGTTTAATCTGTGTGTATTTTATTTATACTGACAAAATATTGTTGCATGTAAAGATCTATTATAAGAACTAGCAACTATTTCTACCAGGTAAAGGTAAAGCATGAAATTAAATTAGACATGAATGGAGTAACTAAATGACAACCTGAACCCTTCTTCACACTTACTGTGAAAGGGCTGTTATAATCTTGCACATTCAGGTCGAAGTTGTTCAGAGTGATCACTTTTATTAATGGTAAAAGTTTCAATTAGGAGGTTTGGAGGTAATATGAGCTTCTGCTCAGATTATTTCTAAAACATATCCATAAAACTATGATTCAGATCTGCAGGTGTGAATCTAAAAAAGGGAAAAACACATGTACTCTTAGAAAAATAATAAAAACAAGATGAGTGTTTTGATAATTTAGCCTCAAACTTCCAAAATGATAAATAAAGTTGTTGGTTAAACAATTAATAAGAAATAACGAGTAACATAACTCACCTTATCATACCTACTGTCCTATGTAAAGAAGGAATCAGTGATAAGAATTGAAATGAAAGAAAGTGAGGAAAGGTAATAAACCAGAAATCTTCAATTCACAATTATTTTATCCTGACGGGATTGATTTCCTTCAGGATTGGGACAGTTATCTACAAATGTGGACACATACAGCATGCATACATTATAGTCTTCACAGACCATAACCTAAATGAACGGCTTTTGATTCTGGTGATAGACAGCCCACCATTTCCACCATAACCAAAATCAGGGAGAATATTTTGGAATGATGGTGCTCCACCCTTCAGAGAGTTTCAGAGTATCAAAAACACTTTAGTAAATCACTAAGAAAAATCATTTTTGTTGGATTTTCCTTTTACTTGTCACATGCAATGTAAACATTTGGCTACATTAGAAGTGGATTGTATTTTCAAAATTATTCGCTCATCTGCCTTCACATGGATATGAACTTAAGTGACATCCAATTCTTAATCCATAGGGTTTAATATAATGTCAACCCACCCATTGCAGCTCTAACAAATAGAATTTAACTTATTTCTTTAGAGGCACAAGCTAAATTACTTTATTTTATAAAGCCAACCTAGATTTAAAAGATTTAACAGGCTACTAACTTGGTTTATGGATGTCTTAAATACAGCTTTGACTTTAACAACAACATCAGTTTCAGAATACAATTTTTAATATTGTCAGAACAATATCTAGAGTGTGATTACACTCTAGTACATTTTGAGAGAAGCCAATTGAGTCTAAAAACAGATTAAATGCCATGTTAAGGCTGTCATTTTTAGCATCTACATGGATGTTAAAATCACCCACAATAATTATTTTATCTGAGCTGAGCACTAAATCAGATAAAAAAGTGTGATTTAGTCAGACAAAAACTCTCTGTAAGGCCCAGCTGGACGATAGATCAGTGGTCCCCAACACCCGGGCCATGGTTCGTGAGTCGTTTGGTACCGGGCCGCGAGAGTTGAGGCTCGGGTGTGAAATTTATGGTTTTCAGGGATTTTATCGTTAACTTGGTTTCTCTGGGTCTTCTCCCGTGTTGTAGTCGTGTGTCTTATTTTGAAAGAAATATTTATGCGTTACCTTAGCGACCAGAGAGGAGGCTGTTACTCTCAATGTTGTTTGCGCATTTCAGGAGGACGCTGCTAAGAAAGTTACACAATTACACAGTGAATTCGTGTTTATTATCATATTTACAAAATACCACAATTTTTGTCTTGGTCGTATCATTTTATTTTGTTGTATTTATCCGCGACGCCTTAAAGGCTGGTCCGTGAAAATAGTGTCTGAAATTAAACCAGTCTATGCCACAAAAAAGGTTAGGGACCGCTGCGGTAGATAATGGATGAAATAAGACTGGTTTTTCAGTTTTAAGGCTAGGGTGGACAAGGCTAAGCATCAGGCTTTCAAATGAATTAAAAGTCTGTCTGGGTCTTTGGTTGATTGATAGGCCAGTATGCTGCCACCAGTGTTGGGTGTAATGCGTTACTAAGTAACGCGTTACTGTAATTAAATTACTTTTCCACTGAAAAAGTAGAGTAACTGATTACTGTTTATTTTTAGGTATTTTAATTACAGTTACTTACAATGTACTTGCGTTACATTGTAAAATAATTAAACTCGCTGAATATCATTATTTAATTTCAATAATTTATCTTCTAAACGTAGAAGTAAACTCTGCCGCTTTAACATCACTGTAGTGCAGCTGCACGTCATTTCGCACCAGTTTGCTGCATAGTCGTATTCTAAATCGGAAGATGTCGGACTTGGCTGAAGTGAGTGGCTGTTTTTTGAAATGGACATATTCCCATCTCTTCACTTTTCTGAAACAAGCAGACAAGAACATTACAGCAATATGTAAGCTATGTCCTGGGGAGAAAAAACTATCGGCTGCTGTTAATAGCGAGTGTAATCTACTGAAGCGCCTGACACGAGAGCATAGACGAACGCTTCTGAGTGATTCTTGTTCATCATCCATGGATAACATCGCGGCAACTCCTGCTAAGCAGGCAAACCTTGATTTTACTTCAGCAGCACAGAAAGGGTCTGAAGGTGAGCTTAAAAAATGACTGCAGGCTACATTGTGGAAGACATACTACCGCTGCGTACTGTAGAGTCTCCGTCCTAAAAAAAAAAAAAATTATTTAAAGAGTTTAATTTCTATCATTTGTCCACTCAAGATTTATAGGGGTTTTAAAAAGTATTTAGTTAAATTACTTCTTGAGTAATTAAGTTACTTTTCAGACACAGTAATTAGATAAGTATTTTAAATACAATATTGACTAAGTAATTAGTAATTAATTACTTTTTAAAAGTAACTTACCCAACACTGGCTGCCACACCGCAGAGGGGGCGATGTGGCAGGTTTCTGGTAGTTAGAATGACTCGGGGGTGTTGATTCATTTAAACAAACACAATCATCCTGCTGCAACCAGGTTTCTGTAAGGCAGAGTAAATCGATTTGTTGATCAATTATTAAGTCATGTACTAACAGAGACTTGGAAGAGAGAGACCTAATATTTAATAATCCACATTTCACTGTATTACACTTTGGTGAAGATGTCAATGAGATCTCGATAAATATGTTGTTATATGATATGATGTTTGTTGAGCTGTTAGAAACATTGTAGAAACATCACTTCCTTTATGCTCATGCCTTTTCTGTAGCACTAACTAGATGCTAACTACAATAATACTTTAACCCGAGTATAAACGCTATAAATGATATTGTTGAGCCTAAAGTAACGATCATGTTTGGAAAATGTAAGTACAGACATTTGATTAAAAATGTGGGGGGTAAAAGTAAAAAAATAAATACTCGAATAAAGTACAGATACCTAAAAATTCTACTTAACTAGATTAACAAAGTATTTGTACTTCGTTACTTCCCACCTCTGTTCACCAATCCAAATCATTAAATTCATGTGTTCTAAACACTTCCATGGCCATAGGCGTATCAAATCAATCACCTGTATTCTGTCATTCAGACTGCTGGGATTATAACACATTGGAAGTGAAAATGTAACAAAAGCAACTCAGCCACAAAGTAGTAAGTCACGTAAAATCATACTGAGGAGTCAGCAGATGTGAGACATAGTGTGCATAGGTCACCAGCTTTCTGTCAATCGCTGCAGACCTCCAACCTTCATGTGGCCTTCATTGGTTTAGGAACAGTGTGTAGTGAGTTTCATGGACATAGTGACAAGCTGCATTCAGCCCTTACATCACCAAGTGCAATACAAAGTGTTTGATGGAGTGGTGTAAAACAAGCCACCACTGAACTGTAAAGGAGTGGAGACATGTTCTCTGGAATGACAAATCACAGTTCTTCATCTAGCAACTCAGTGGATGATGCCCTCAACCGTCGGTGCATTGGTGGTTCTTGGGGGCTGGGCGCTCAGGTATGTACCGGCTCACTCCTGGTGGCTGCTTGGCAGGGCCTGGTGCCTGTGGCTTGGTCGGGCTGCTTCCAGGGGGTGGGGGCCCTCGGCGCCTGGGGATTGATCCAATCTGGCGCAACTGGTTGCCAGCGGAGCCCGCGGGAACGTCACTACAGCACCCTCTGGCTTCTGTGCAGCGGCTGCTGGGTGGCCCCAGGTCTGGGGCTCTCCTCAGCTCTTTCCAGGAGGGTGGCACGGTGGCCCCCGCTGGTGGGCTCTCGCACTCTGTGGGCCTCTGGATGTCTGAGGCCTGGATCTGTCATGGTCCGGAGTATGTGACTCTGTGTTTATGTTTTAGTTTATTATTATTCTGTGGTTTTGGTTATCTTGGGTTTTTGTACTCTTCTGTTTCACGGTTCATGTTCCTATGTTCTGTGTCCTCCAGTCTGTGTTTAGTGTGTGTGTTGTGTCATTACATGTATGTGTTTCCCATTTTATTGTGAAGGTCTGCATCTAATGTGAGTGTTTTCAGTTTGAATCCCTGGTCTCGTCACGTTAATCACTCCCAGCTGTGTCCCCCACCTGTGTGTAATCTCCCTGTGTTTCTCTGATTGTATTTAAGTGGTGTCTTCTGTCATAGTAGTTGCTGGTTCGTCTGCTTCTCTCCGTCCGTCTTCCGTGTATTTCCCTGCATATCTGTTTCTGGTTAGTTTCTGTTAATTTTTCCCGGTTTAGGTTTTCTTAGTTTCATGTTCACCCTCGCCATCCCTGTTGTATCCTATTTTGGTTTAATAAACTCACTTGCATCAGAGCTGCTGCATTTTGGGTCCTAAATAATTCTCCCACGGCTTGCCCCGGCAACCCGTGACAGGATCTCCTTCATACCTGCTTCATGCCCTGGGGGACGGGGCTATGGCTCCCCACACCCTCTAGCAGACCGTTACATGGGGAAACCTTTTGAATACAAGCGTGCTGATCCACACAGGTGTACACACAGGTGCTCACAGACACAAACTACACCTTTCTTGGCTGCTACCTCAAAGCACATTGTGTGCTGTCAATCTTGCGTACTGCACAATAACATTAAATATTTAGTATTTAGCGTTAGTTACAGTTATCTATGTTATTGCCATGGTGTCATGTTTATTATTGTGTTGCGCTCTTTTTGTTCTCTCTCAACAGGTGATCCAGGAGATTTTTTATTTATTTGGTTTTTTTAAGTGTCTTCTCTCACTGTCCCTCTTCCCCTCTGTTTTTCTTTCCCTCCCTTTCCTATCCCCCTGTCATGACTGTCCTGTCTTTAATAACTTAAAATAAAATAAAATACATAAATAAATAATAATAACAAAGGTCAATCAAATGGAGCAATAAGCGAAGGCCGTGATGATCCACTTGGTAAAGTAAATCCGTTGGGCATCTTTCTTGGCCTTCAGACAATAATTCTAATGGCTAAAGAACCAAACAGGACAGGCAAAAAAACAAACAACCAAAAAAAAAAAAAATCCTCAGTTGATGAGTCTTGGTTTGGTGGTTCCCAGGAAAACAGTACTTGTGCGACTGCATAAGGGACTGAGTTGGGCTCAGTCTTAACTTATAATGCTTCAGCATACAAGACATTTTGGACCATTTTTAGCTCCCAACATGGAAACAGTTTAGGGTTGACCCATTCCTGTTCCAACATGACTGCACACCAGTGCACAAAGTAAGCTCCATAAAGACATGGATGAGTGAGTTTGATGGGGAAGAACTTGACTGGCCTGTACAGACTAGTGACCGCCTGACCACAGTGATTGAGCAGAAGACACTCAATCACTGTGGAAGTCACCTGAGGAGGAAACATCACTTTAACATCGCTGGAACATCAATAACAGACAGGTGCCGACTCCTAACAGAGAAACACTCACCCCAATACTGACAGCTGCTGTCAAGAACCCACATTTCCGGTGAAAAAACGCCACAGTAAAAGCTTCAAATATAACATAAATAAAAATATAATTTCACATATTAAATCAGGTAAAATTGGTGGGGGGAAAAATCCCATTTCACTTGAGCAGTACTTTGGTATTATATCAATATTTAATTGAAATATTTAAAGCAGGATTTTTTTTTACCAAGTTCAAAATAGTTCATTATTATATGTTTTATTCACTTTTGGAGAAATCCTTAAGCAGTCTAAAAATATATATAATATGAAAATACATCAAAAGTTTAACAGATATACAGTCAAGCCCACAATTATTCATACCCCTGCCAAATTCTGACTTAAAGTTTCTTTTGTTCAAACAGCAAGTTCTTTTTTGACCAGAAATGAGACAGGTGTCTCCCAAAAGATAATAAGACGATGTACAAGAGGCATCATTGTGGAAAAAAATATTTCTCAGGTTTTATTTATATTTTAGCAAAAAGTCAATAGCCAAAATAGCCAGGGGTATGAATAATTATGGGCTTGACTGTACATATGGATGTACATAAGTCATTGAGACACATTATAAAAAATGGTCACATTACAGCCATTTCAAAGATCAAGTTAAAGTGGATTGCAGATTTCAGTCAACTGAATTCTGTTTTCTGATTGAAGTACATAATCTGAAATCAAAAACATTAAATCTGAACTGTACGCCACACTCAGCAGTAAATCAGAAAATTAAAAATTGAGTGCGTTTATATTTTGAAAGTGATTTATAGAACACTCAAGGCAAAATTAGTCTGCATAATGCTATCTTAAAATCCACAAAGGAGGGAGGGTTGCAAGTTTAATCTGCTAATAATAAGTAACTGCAACAATATCGGGAATAAATGAGCATGTTTATGCACGTTTTCATGTGTTGGAGCCCTGGTTTCAGTTCAGGAACTGAAGCTTAAGGTGAGGAGGAAGAGAATGGGGTTGAAAGGAGGAGAGATAGAATTGAATTGAACTGAATTGTATTTATACAGTTTCAAATCACAACAACAGTCGCCTCAAGGCGGATGATGAAAGAGATGATGAAAATATACATATACAGATGATAAATTGCCATACATAGTTTTAAAGAGCTATTTGTGGTCTTCAAGGTAAAACCTTAAAAAAAAATGTTGTCCTATATATGTGGGCATTCTCTAGCCACATACATGAAACAGGATTAGGTTGAAAAACAATGTATATCTCAGCCACTGTATTCACGATGGCTTGGCAACTTCTACAAATCGGCACCCGTTCCTAAGTTTTTTTGATGGATTGAAGGTGTAATTACACTCTAATCAATGTATATTTGTGAGTACAATATTCCTTTCATTAAATAAGCTCAAAGAAATGCTTGCAGTACTTTACTAAGCTGAAGAAAAATGAGCTGTTGGCTGCATTTCAGTTACAGAGCATTTCATTTAAGGTTTTTACAGTCTACAGATGTTCACTCACACAATACAAGGAGAACTACTGTGGAAAATGCAGCCGGATCATCAAGTGTAATTCATGGACAGACTGACAGCGGAGAATTTCAACTTTTTCTTTCAAAAGTGACCACAATGACACATCTGCTACAGATCACAGAGGAAATGTTTATTTAAAAAAAAAAATCACCAGTTTTGAAGAAATCTTAGGCACGTTTTGGAGAGCAGTGTTCACTAGCCGCATTTAATTGTGATGATCTCATTCTTTAGCTTTGGCTGGGAGTTTCTGAATCTGCCCAGTGTATTTGGATTTCTGGATTACACAAAACCTGCCAAACCAAATGTCCTTCAATTTAATGGAAATTTGGAAAATGGGCAAAGGAGGAATCATTGTGAAAATATGTTCAGGTTCAGGTCATTCTCTAATAACTTGGTCCATTTTGTGTCACATTCATTGTTTGGTCAAAACATACTATACGATCCTGCTTTACCCTCACATAACATTTATAAAAATTCTAATTACAAATAAGGTAACTTGCAACAAACATCTCAGGGACCAGTTTCAGTTCTTTAAAGTTATATCACTTTTGTCCAGGAAATAATAAGGAACCATTGTATAGTTACATAACTTGGACAAATGTGATAGACATGCACACTTATGCAAGCTCACACTGAGGCAGCCAAGTTTAACACCAGAAACACAATGTGTTAAGGTCTGTAATGTGGTGGTTTTGATCTCCATCTATTCTTGTTCAGACTGGGTATTTACTAGGGGGATGTCCTAAGGAAAGAAAACAAAATTACACTTATCAATCAAATCATCTGTCTTGTGCTGTCTATAAAATTACAAAAATTGTTTTTGAACACGATTTATCACGGTAGCCCAATTTATATCACAGTTTTCTTAGTTTATTTTACTGCTCTGGTTGTCTTTTACAAAGTGTTCTGACATTTCAGGGACAGCCACTCTACCAAACCTGTTTTTCTTTCCACTCCTGCCATAATAAGAATTCTATTCTAACAAAGAAGAGTATTCAAATTAATATAATTAATATTATTTCTATTTTTAGTGCTTGGTTTTGCTTTTATTACGAACTTTATATGAACCTGCTGCCCATAATGCTGGAACCAACTACTATTCTCTTTTTCTCGTGTAATTTTTTCTTACTTTGTAAACCATCTTGAATGAGTGTAGGTTTTGAAAGGTGCTATATAAATAAACTTACCTTGTCTTCCCTTGCCTGCTCGTGCACTCCATCTTTTTTGGCTAACACTGGGCACTGTGGATTGTTATTGGAATGTAAACATTAACAGAACAATTACTTTACATATCATGTGTACTGTGGACAGACTATATTATTTAAACTTACCATTGTGGCGAACAGCAAAATATACAGCAACAACAACAAAAATAACTAAAACAACAATAACTCCAATCATGACATAGATTGTGCCACCTGAAACACATAACAAAATGATTGTAACATTACTCTCAGGATGTAACACCAAACATGCACATCACTGGTTACAACCTACGAAGATATTGTTATACAGCAGTGGGGTTCCATCAAGACAGGTAAGACAGCAGACAATAATTAAAACATACCCATGTAAAGCAATCACTCTCCTTTCATCTTAAACAGTTTGTATCATAACACTCTTAACTTGTTTGCATCTATCCTTTAATCTTGTGGCCACAGTTGGCTATTGATGCTGGAAGGAGAATTAATACAGTTAGACAATGGTGCCACTGGAAGAGGAAGAAGAGGAAGAAGAAGAAGAAGAAAAAGGAGTGGCTGCAGTGCATGGTAAAACCCAGAGTGATCAACTGTCATCCTGGTGTGCTCTCTTCCCACCATTTTTGACTCTTTTGCAGAAGTCAATTGTCTATGTATACATGCTATGCAGATGCCCTACCTCTGTGATTTTCACAATTCCCAGAGGGCTCAGTGAGAGAGCAAATGATAGGACATTCTACCATGAAACACGAATCACAGGAATTTCCTGTTAGGTGGGTAAATAGGGATGCATATTTTTACATCCCTATCAATAGACCCAATATCAGGTCTATTTTTGTAAACCAACTGCCTGGGCACAGTACCTTCAGCAGAGTGTCATGTGTCATCATCCTGAATTTGAATGACCTGAGATGCTGATTTAGTGCCCTAAAGAGGGTATCAGACATTACAGCTTCGAGGCTGACCTCAGTATCATCAATCAGCAGGTGAACGATAATCATCTCGCAGCTGTGTGGCTGACTTAATGTGCTAAATCAGTACATCAAATGGAGACAACACTGGGTCGCTCTTCAACAGGTTAGCTGGTAGGCTAGCCTTTCACGGAGGCTTTTCTGGGTGAAGTGAGTACAGTGTTCACATAAACCCAGTGTGAAAATAGCCACTTGGTCATACTGCAGCCCGAGGCACATCACAAAAGCTTCAAGGACAAACTCTGGGCAGTGGTTTACATTCTGTCATGTCAGGGAAGTTTGGTGTACCTGGCTTTGGATGGAGAGACAGCTTACGCTAAAAGTTTAAATAGGGCAGATAGCTGTATTGAGTTAGGATGGCTTGGCTATTGTGGTGGCTAGTGCTTGTGCTACGTGGCTTGGTGACTGTATGTAGCTAAGACAGTTAGCTGTTGAGCTAGGTGTGTGATGACAGCTAACAAGCGCTTATTATTTTATTTTATTTTTTGGGGCCTGTCCCGTTTGGCTCTTTTGCCATTAGAATTATTGTCTAAAGGCGAAGAAAGATGCCCAACGGATTTACTTTACCAAATGGACCATCCCAGCCTTGCCGTAATGGTCTATTTGATTCACCTTTTATTGTTTATTTTATTTTATTTTCACTTGCTAAATACGGGACAGACTTGACTGGGGGAAAGAAAGAGGGAAAGAAAAACAGCGGGGAAGAGGGACGGGGATAAAGGGCAAAAAACAAAAAAACAACAGAATAAGCAGACAAAAAATACATATATCAATCACCTGGATCACCTGTTGAGAAAGAAAAAAGAGAAACCAAGCAGAAGAAAAAAAACAGCAACAGAATAAACAACATCACGATGATCTATGGGAATATAACAGTAAATACTAAATATTAAACATTATTATGCAGTACGTAAGATCGACAGCGCACAGTGTGCTTTGAGGTAGGAGCCAAAAAGGGTGTAGTTTGTGTGTGTGATCACCCGTGTGTACGCCTGTGAGCATGAACGCGCTTGTATTTAAAAGGTTCCTTCATGTAATGATCTGCTAGAGGGTGTGGGGGGCCACTGCCCCGTCCTCCAGGGCATGAAGCAGGTATGGAGGAGATCAAGACTCCAGACATCCAGAGACCCTCAGAACACAAGAGACCAAGGAAGACCAACAGAGGGGCAGCCGCGCCACTATCCCA
>NW_020327816.1:0-25313 GCF_001858045.2 Oreochromis niloticus | reverse complement strand
CTAAATAACAAACTAACATAAAGTGGAAAAATTAAATGAGTATGCCCATGTCGCGACGTTCGAAGATGTTATCTTCCTCAGGCGAGGCATACTGACGAGCTGTGTTTGAAGCTCCTATTTATACTCTCTCCTCTGATCCCGCCTCCTTTGGCTTTTTTCGGCTTTCTTTAAATTCCTTTTCAGCTTTTTGCTTTTTTCCAATTTCCGCCAGACTTTGGCTTAATCTTTCCCTTTCTCTTCCTGTCTTCATTTCAGTCTTTTCCTCTTTCCTTTGACTTTCCCTTCCTCATCCTTTTCTTCCTTCTCTTGACCTCTGCCTTTACCCTTCCTTTTGGCCTACATCTGTCCCTTTCTCTTCCAATTGTTTAGGCTACTATGAATGCCGACTTGGCTTTCTACGAAACTCTCAACCTGCTTGGGAGGACTACCCTACTTGGGAGTAAATAATTTAGAAAGCGATGTGACTGTGGTTAGGCTTTAGGTTTCAGCTTAGGGTTAGGATTACTTGGGCTTCAGAGCTAGTACTGGGTTAAGGTTTAAGATTTAATTTCCAAAAATGAAGTGGAGTGGACTTCCAAAATTGTAAAATTGTTAGGGCCAGATTAGATCAGGGGTAGGTAAATAGGCTAAATTCCAATTAGGTTTGATTAATTTTAATAAACAAATTGGTTAGGGTTAGGGTTATGATTTGGTAGGCATAGATGCTAGATTTAGCTTAACTAGGAGTGAGACCCAAAGACCAACCGGATCGAGGCGCTGGCTGTTAGGAGTGAGAAAAAACCTGTCCTCTCAGAGTGGACAGGGTCACAGCAATCGAGTCCCTGTACGCACTCCAGGAGAACAGAGCGTGCACGGCCATCGCACCCGACGGTCCGCAGCCTCACATCCCTCTACCTCATAATTGTTCTTTAATTGTCCAGGTAAGTATTTTTTACAGGTTTTTTCCTTCAGGTAAGTATTTTTTTTACTTTTTTACAGGTAAGTATTTCTTTTTTACAGGTTGTCATATCACGTGTCCGTTACTTTGGCTCAATTCCAATAAAGATTTCTAATTCCAATTTGTTTTCTGTGTCTTCTTTCAAATTTAGTTTTAATTAATCTCCAGTTTGAGTTTTAAGGAAAACCAATAAAACATGAATTAAAATATGAAATAAAATCCCCCAAAATAACAAACTAAATAACAAACTAACATAAAGTGGAAAAAATTAAATGAGTATGCCCATGTCGCGACGTTTCGAAGATGTTACTCCTTCTCAGGCGAGGGCATACTGACGAGCTGTGTTGAAGCTCCTATTTATACTCTCTCCTCTGATCCCGCCCTTTGGCTTTTTTCGGCTTTCTTTTAAATTCCTTTTCAGCTTTTTGCTTTTTTCCAATTCCGCCAGACTTTGGGCTCTAATCTTTCCCTTTCTTCTTCCTGTCTTCATTTTCAGTCTTTTCCTCTTTCCCTTTGACTTTCCCTTTTCCTCATCCTTTTCTTCCCTTCTCTTGACCTCTGCCCTTTACCCTTCCTTTGGCCTACATCTGTCCCTTCTCTTCCAATTGTTTAGGCTACTATGAATGCCGACTTGGCTTTCTACGAAACTCTCAACCCTGCTTGGGGAGGACTCAACCCTACTTGGGAGTAAATAATTTAGAAAGGCGATGTGACTGTGGGTTAGGCTTTAGGTTCAGCTTAGGGTTAGGATTACTTGGGCTTCAGAGCTAGTACTGGGTTAAGGTTTAAGATTTAATTTCCAAAATGAAGTGGGAGTGGACTTTCCAAAATTGTAAAATTGTTAGGGCCAGATTAGATCAGGGGGTAGGTAAAATAGGGCTAAATTCCAATTAGGGTTTGATTAATTTTAGATAACAAATTGGTTAGGGTTAGGGTTATGATTTGGGTAGGGCATAGATGCTAGATTTAGCTTAACTAGGAGTGAGACCCAAGACCAACCGGATCGAGGCGCTGGCTGGTTAGGAGTGAGAAAAAGAACCTGTCCCTCTCAGAGTGGACAGGTCACAGCAATCGAGTCCCTGTACGCACTCCAGGAGGAACAGAGCGTGCACGGGCCATCGCACCCGACGGTCCGCAGCCTCACATCCCTCTACCTAATTGTCTTTAATTGTCCAGGTAAGTATTTCTTTACAGGTTTTTTCCTTTCAGGTAAGTATTTTTTACTTTTTTACAGGTAAGTATTTTTTTTTACAGTTGTCATATCACGTGTCCGTTACTTTGGCTCAATTCCAATAAAGATTTCTAATTCCAATTTTTTGTGTCTTCTTCAAATTTAGTTTTAATTAATCTCCAGTTTGAGTTTTTAAGGAAAACCAAAAAACATGAATTAAATATGAAATAAATCCCCCAAATAACAAACTAAAATAACAAACTAACATAAAGTGGAAAAAATTAAATGAGTATGCCCATGTCGCGACGTTTCGAAGATGTTACTCCTTCCTCAGGCGAGGGCATACTGACGAGCTGTGTTTGAAGCTCCTATTTATACTCTCTCCTCTGATCCCGCCTCCTTTGGCTTTTTTTCGGCTTTCTTTTAAATTCCTTTTCAGCTTTTTGCTTTTTCCAATTCCGCCAGACTTTGGGCTCTAATCTTTCCCTTTCTTCTTCCTGTCTTCATTTTCAGTCTTTTCCTCTTTCCCTTTGACTTTTCCTTTCCTCATCCTTTTCTTCCCTTCTCTTGACCTCTGCCCTTTACCCTTCCTTTTGGCCTACATCTGTCCCTTTCTCTTCCAATTGTTTAGGCTACTATGAATGCCGACTTGGCTTTCTACGAAACTCTCAACCCTGCTTGGGAGGACTCAACCCTACTTGGGGAGTAAATAATTTAGAAAGGCGATGTGACTGTGGGTTAGGCTTTAGGTTTCAGCTTAGGGTTAGGATTACTTGGGCTTCAGAGCTAGTACTGGGTTAAGGTTTAAGATTTAATTTCCAAAAATGAAGTGGGAGTGGGACTTTCCAAAATTGTAAAATTGTTAGGGCCAGATTAGATCAGGGGGTAGGTAAAATAGGGCTAAATTCCAATTAGGGTTTGATTAATTTTAGATAAACAAATTGGTTAGGGTTAGGGTTATGATTTGGGTAGGGCATAGATGCTAGATTTAGCTTAACTAGGAGTGAGACCCAAAGACCAACCGGATCGAGGCGCTGGCTGGTTAGGAGTGAGAAAAAGAACCTGTCCCTCTCAGAGTGGACAGGGTCACAGCAATCGAGTCCCTGTACGCACTCCAGGAGGAACAGAGCGTGCACGGGCCATCGCACCCGACGGTCCGCAGCCTCACATCCTCTACCTCATAATTGTTCTTTAATTGTCCAGGTAAGTATTTCTTTTACAGGTTTTTCCTTTCAGGTAAGTATTTTTTACTTTTTTTACAGGTAAGTATTTCTTTTTTACAGGTTGTCATATCACGTGTCCGTTACTTTGGCTCAATTCCAATAAAGATTTCTAATTCCAATTTGTTTTCTGTGTCTTCTTTCAAATTTAGTTTTAATTAATCTCCAGTTTGAGTTTTTAAGGAAAACCAATAAAACATGAATTAAAATATGAAATAAAATCCCCCAAAATAACAAACTAAAATAACAAACTAACATAAAGTGGAAAAAATTAAATGAGTATGCCCATGTCGCGACGTTTCGAAGATGTTACTCCTTCCTCAGGCGAGGCATACTGACGAGCTGTGTTTGAAGCTCCTATTTATACTCTCTCCTCTGATCCCGCCTCCTTTGGCTTTTTTTCGGCTTTCTTTTAAATTCCTTTTCAGCTTTTTGCTTTTTCCAATTCCGCCAGACTTTTGGGCTCTAATCTTTCCCTTTTTCTTCCTGTCTTCATTTTCAGTCTTTTCCTCTTTTCCCTTTGACTTTTCCCTTTTCCTCATCCTTTCTTCCCTTCTCTTGACCTCTGCCCTTTACCCTTCCTTTTGGCCTACATCTGTCCTTTCTCTTCCAATTGTTTAGGCTACTATGAATGCCGACTTGGCTTTCTACGAAACTCTCAACCCTGCTTGGGAGGACTCAACCCTACTTGGGGAGTAAATAATTTAGAAAGGCGATGTGACTGTGGGTTAGGCTTTAGGTTTCAGCTTAGGGTTAGGATTACTTGGGCTTCAGAGCTAGTACTGGGTTAAGGTTTAAGATTTAATTTCCAAAAATGAAGTGGGAGTGGGACTTTCCAAAATTGTAAAATTGTTAGGGCCAGATTAGATCAGGGGTAGGTAAAATAGGGCTAAATTCCAATTAGGGTTTGATTAATTTTAGATAAACAAATTGGTTAGGGTTAGGGTTATGATTTGGGTAGGGCATAGATGCTAGATTTAGCTTAACTAGGAGTGAGACCCAAAGACCAACCGGATCGAGGCGCTGGCTGGTTAGGAGTGAGAAAAAGAACCTGTCCCTCTCAGAGTGGACAGGGTCACAGCAATCGAGTCCCTGTACGCACTCCAGGAGGAACAGAGCGTGCACGGGCCATCGCACCCGACGGTCCGCAGCCTCACATCCCTCTACCTCATAATTGTTCTTTAATTGTCCAGGTAAGTATTTCTTTTACAGGTTTTTTCCTTTCAGGTAAGTATTTTTTTACTTTTTTACAGGTAAGTATTTCTTTTTTACAGGTTGTCATATCACGTGTCCGTTACTTTGGCTCAATTCCAATAAAGATTTCTAATTCCAATTTGTTTTCTGTGTCTTCTTTCAAATTTAGTTTTAATTAATCTCCAGTTTGAGTTTTTAAGGAAAACCAATAAAACATGAATTAAAATATGAAATAAAATCCCCAAAATAACAAACTAAAATAACAAACTAACATAAAGTGGAAAAAATTAAATGAGTATGCCCATGTCGCGACGTTTCGAAGATGTTACTCCTTCCTCAGGCGAGGGCATACTGACGAGCTGTGTTTGAAGCTCCTATTTATACTCTCTCCTCTGATCCCGCCTCCTTTGGCTTTTTTTCGGCTTTCTTTTAAATTCCTTTTCAGCTTTTTGCTTTTTTCCAATTCCGCCAGACTTTTGGGCTCTAATCTTTCCCTTTCTTCTTCCTGTCTTCATTTTCAGTCTTTTCCTCTTTTCCCTTTGACTTTTCCCTTTTCCTCATCCTTTTCTTCCCTTCTCTTGACCTCTGCCCTTTACCCTTCCTTTTGGCCTACATCTGTCCTTTCTCTTCCAATTGTTTAGGCTACTATGAATGCCGACTTGGCTTTCTACGAAACTCTCAACCCTGCTTGGGGAGGACTCAACCCTACTTGGGAGTAAATAATTTAGAAAGGCGATGTGACTGTGGGTTAGGCTTTAGGTTTCAGCTTAGGGTTAGGATTACTTGGGCTTCAGAGCTAGTACTGGGTTAAGGTTTAAGATTTAATTTCCAAAAATGAAGTGGGAGTGGGACTTTCCAAAATTGTAAAATTGTTAGGGCCAGATTAGATCAGGGGGTAGGTAAAATAGGGCTAAATTCCAATTAGGGTTTGATTAATTTTAGATAAACAAATTGGTTAGGGTTAGGGTTATGATTTGGGTAGGGCATAGATGCTAGATTTAGCTTAACTAGGAGTGAGACCCAAAGACCAACCGGATCGAGGCGCTGGCTGGTTAGGAGTGAGAAAAAGAACCTGTCCTCTCAGAGTGGACAGGGTCACAGCAATCGAGTCCCTGTACGCACTCCAGGAGGAACAGAGCGTGCACGGCCATCGCACCCGACGGTCCGCAGCCTCACATCCCTCTACCTCATAATTGTTCTTTAATTGTCCAGGTAAGTATTTCTTTTACAGGTTTTTTCCTTTCAGGTAAGTATTTTTTTACTTTTTTTACAGGTAAGTATTTCTTTTTTACAGGTTGTCATATCACGTGTCCGTTACTTTGGCTCAATTCCAATAAAGATTTCTAATTCCAATTTGTTTCTGTGTCTTCTTTCAAATTTAGTTTTAATTAATCTCCAGTTTGAGTTTTTAAGGAAAACCAATAAAACATGAATTAAAATATGAAATAAAATCCCCAAAATAACAAACTAAAATAACAAACTAACATAAAGTAAAAAATTAAATGAGTATGCCCATGTCGCGACGTTTCGAAGATGTTACTCCTTCCTCAGGCGAGGGCATACTGACGAGCTGTGTTTGAAGCTCCTATTTATACTCTCTCCTCTGATCCCGCCTCCTTTGGCTTTTTTCGGCTTTCTTTTAAATTCCTTTTCAGCTTTTTGCTTTTTTCCAATTCCGCCAGACTTTTGGGCTCTAATCTTTCCCTTTCTTCTTCCTGTCTTCATTTTCAGTCTTTTCCTCTTTCCCTTTGACTTTTCCCTTTTCCTCATCCTTTTCTTCCCTTCTCTTGACCTCTGCCCTTTACCCTTCCTTTTGGCCTACATCTGTCCCTTTCTCTTCCAATTGTTTAGGCTACTATGAATGCCGACTTGGCTTTCTACGAAACTCTCAACCCTGCTTGGGGAGGACTCAACCCTACTTGGGGAGTAAATAATTTAGAAAGGCGATGTGACTGTGGGTTAGGCTTTAGGTTTCAGCTTAGGGTTAGGATTACTTGGGCTTCAGAGCTAGTACTGGGTTAAGGTTTAAGATTTAATTTCCAAAAATGAAGTGGGAGTGGGACTTTCCAAAATTGTAAAATTGTTAGGGCCAGATTAGATCAGGGGGTAGGTAAAATAGGGCTAAATTCCAATTAGGGTTTGATTAATTTTAGATAAACAAATTGGTTAGGGTTAGGGTTATGATTTGGGTAGGGCATAGATGCTAGATTTAGCTTAACTAGGAGTGAGACCCAAAGACCAACCGGATCGAGGCGCTGGCTGGTTAGGAGTGAGAAAAAGAACCTGTCCCTCTCAGAGTGGACAGGGTCACAGCAATCGAGTCCCTGTACGCACTCCAGGAGGAACAGAGCGTGCACGGGCCATCGCACCCGACGGTCCGCAGCCTCACATCCCTCTACCTCATAATTGTTCTTTAATTGTCCAGGTAAGTATTTCTTTTACAGGTTTTTTCCTTTCAGGTAAGTATTTTTTTACTTTTTTACAGGTAAGTATTTCTTTTTTACAGGTTGTCATATCACGTGTCCGTTACTTTGGCTCAATTCCAATAAAGATTTCTAATTCCAATTTGTTTTCTGTGTCTTCTTTCAAATTTAGTTTTAATTAATCTCCAGTTTGAGTTTTTAAGGAAAACCAATAAAACATGAATTAAAATATGAAATAAAATCCCCAAAATAACAAACTAAAATAACAAACTAACATAAAGTGGAAAAAATTAAATGAGTATGCCCATGTCGCGACGTTTCGAAGATGTTACTCCTTCCTCAGGCGAGGGCATACTGACGAGCTGTGTTTGAAGCTCCTATTTATACTCTCTCCTCTGATCCCGCCTCCTTTGGCTTTTTTTCGGCTTTCTTTTAAATTCCTTTTCAGCTTTTTGCTTTTTCCAATTCCGCCAGACTTTTGGGCTCTAATCTTTCCCTTTCTTCTTCCTGTCTTCATTTTCAGTCTTTTCCTCTTTTCCCTTTGACTTTTCCCTTTTCCTCATCCTTTTCTTCCCTTCTCTTGACCTCTGCCCTTTACCCTTCCTTTTGGCCTACATCTGTCCCTTTCTCTTCCAATTGTTTAGGCTACTATGAATGCCGACTTGGCTTTCTACGAAACTCTCAACCCTGCTTGGGGAGGACTCAACCCTACTTGGGGAGTAAATAATTTAGAAAGGCGATGTGACTGTGGGTTAGGCTTTAGGTTTCAGCTTAGGGTTAGGATTACTTGGGCTTCAGAGCTAGTACTGGGTTAAGGTTTAAGATTTAATTTCCAAAAATGAAGTGGGAGTGGGACTTTCCAAAATTGTAAAATTGTTAGGGCCAGATTAGATCAGGGGGTAGGTAAAATAGGGCTAAATTCCAATTAGGGTTTGATTAATTTTAGATAAACAAATTGGTTAGGGTTAGGGTTGATTTGGGTAGGGCATAGATGCTAGATTTAGCTTAACTAGGAGTGAGACCCAAAGACCAACCGGATCGAGGCGCTGGCTGGTTAGGAGTGAGAAAAAGAACCTGTCCCTCTCAGAGTGGACAGGGTCACAGCAATCGAGTCCCTGTACGCACTCCAGGAGGAACAGAGCGTGCACGGGCCATCGCACCCGACGGTCCGCAGCCTCACATCCCTCTACCTCATAATTGTTCTTTAATTGTCCAGGTAAGTATTTCTTTTACAGGTTTTTTCCTTTCAGGTAAGTATTTTTTACTTTTTTACAGGTAAGTATTTCTTTTTTACAGGTTGTCATATCACGTGTCCGTTACTTTGGCTCAATTCCAATAAAGATTTCTAATTCCAATTTGTTTTCTGTGTCTTCTTTCAAATTTAGTTTTAATTAATCTCCAGTTTGAGTTTTTAAGGAAAACCAATAAAACATGAATTAAAATATGAAATAAAATCCCCAAAATAACAAACTAAAATAACAAACTAACATAAAGTGGAAAAAATTAAATGAGTATGCCCATGTCGCGACGTTTCGAAGATGTTACTCCTTCCTCAGGCGAGGGCATACTGACGAGCTGTGTTTGAAGCTCCTATTTATACTCTCTCCTCTGATCCCGCCTCCTTTGGCTTTTTTTCGGCTTTCTTTTAAATTCCTTTTCAGCTTTTTGCTTTTTCCAATTCCGCCAGACTTTTGGGCTCTAATCTTTCCCTTTCTTCTTCCTGTCTTCATTTTCAGTCTTTTCCTCTTTTCCCTTTGACTTTTCCCTTTTCCTCATCCTTTTCTTCCCTTCTCTTGACCTCTGCCCTTTACCCTTCCTTTTGGCCTACATCTGTCCCTTTCTCTTCCAATTGTTTAGGCTACTATGAATGCCGACTTGGCTTTCTACGAAACTCTCAACCCTGCTTGGGGAGACTCAACCCTACTTGGGGAGTAAATAATTTAGAAAGATGTGACTGTGGGTTAGGCTTTAGGTTTCAGCTTAGGGTTAGGATTACTTGGGCTTCAGAGCTAGTACTGGGTTAAGGTTTAAGATTTAATTTCCAAAAATGAAGTGGGAGTGGGACTTTCCAAAATTGTAAAATTGTTAGGGCCAGATTAGATCAGGGGGTAGGTAAAATAGGGCTAAATTCCAATTAGGGTTTGATTAATTTTAGATAAACAAATTGGTTAGGGTTAGGGTTATGATTTGGGTAGGGCATAGATGCTAGATTTAGCTTAACTAGGAGTGAGACCCAAAGACCAACCGGATCGAGGCGCTGGCTGGTTAGGAGTGAGAAAAAGAACCTGTCCCTCTCAGAGTGGACAGGGTCACAGCAATCGAGTCCCTGTACGCACTCCAGGAGGAACAGAGCGTGCACGGGCCATCGCACCCGACGGTCCGCAGCCTCACATCCCTCTACCTCATAATTGTTCTTTAATTGTCCAGGTAAGTATTTCTTTACAGGTTTTTTCCTTTCAGGTAAGTATTTTTTTACTTTTTTTACAGGTAAGTTTTTCTTTTTACAGGTTGTCATATCACGTGTCCGTTACTTTGGCTCAATTCCAATAAAGATTTCTAATTCCAATTTGTTTCTGTGTCTTCTTTCAAATTAGTTTTAATTAATCTCCAGTTTGAGTTTTTAAGGAAAACCAATAAAACATGAATTAAAATATGAAATAAAATCCCCAAAATAACAAACTAAAATAACAAACTAACATAAAGTGGAAAAAATTAAATGAGTATGCCCATGTCGCGACGTTTCGAAGATGTTACTCTTCCTCAGGCGAGGGCATACTGACGAGCTGTGTTTGAGCTCCTATTTATACTCTTCCTCTGATCCCGCCTCCTTTGGCTTTTTTTCGGCTTTCTTTTAAATTCCTTTTCAGCTTTTTGCTTTTTTCCAATTCCGCCAGACTTTTGGCTCTAATCTTTCCCTTCTTCTTCCTGTCTTCATTTTCAGTCTTTCCTCTTTCCCTTTGACTTTTCCCTTTTCCTCATCCTTTTCTTCCTTCTCTTGACCTCTGCCCTTTACCCTTCCTTTTGGCCTACATCTGTCCCTTTCTCTTCCAATTGTTTAGGCTACTATGAATGCCGACTTGGCTTTCTACGAAACTCTCAACCCTGCTTGGGGAGGACTCAACCCTACTTGGGGAGTAAATAATTTAGAAAGGCGATGTGACTGTGGGTTAGGCTTTAGGTTTCAGCTTAGGGTTAGGATTACTTGGGCTTCAGAGCTAGTACTGGGTTAAGGTTTAAGATTTAATTTCCAAAAATGAAGTGGGAGTGGGACTTTCCAAAATTGTAAAATTGTTAGGGCCAGATTAGATCAGGGGTAGGTAAAATAGGGCTAAATTCCAATTAGGGTTTGATTAATTTTAGATAAACAAATTGGTTAGGGTTAGGGTTATGATTTGGGTAGGGCATAGATGCTAGATTTAGCTTAACTAGGAGTGAGACCCAAAGACCAACCGGATCGAGGCGCTGGCTGGTTAGGAGTGAGAAAAAGAACCTGTCCTCTCAGAGTGGACAGGGTCACAGCAATCGAGTCCCTGTACGCACTCCAGGAGGAACAGAGCGTGCACGGGCCATCGCACCCGACGGTCCGCAGCCTCACATCCTCTACCTCATAATTGTTCTTTAATTGTCCAGGTAAGTATTTCTTTTACAGGTTTTTCCTTTCAGGTAAGTATTTTTTACTTTTTTTACAGGTAAGTATTTCTTTTTACAGGTTGTCATATCACGTGTCCGTTACTTTGGCTCAATTCCAATAAAGATTTCTAATTCCAATTTGTTTCTGTGTCTTCTTTCAAATTTAGTTTTAATTAATCTCCAGTTTGAGTTTTTAAGGAAACCAATAAAACATGAATTAAAATATGAAATAAAATCCCCCAAAATAACAAACTAAAATAACAAACTAACATAAAGTGGAAAAATTAAATGAGTATGCCCATGTCGCGACGTTTCGAAGATGTTACTCTTCCTCAGGCGAGGGCATACTGACGAGCTTGTTTGAAGCTCCTATTTATACTCTCTCCTCTGATCCCGCCTCCTTTGGCTTTTTTCGGCTTTCTTTTAAATTCCTTTTCAGCTTTTTGCTTTTTCCAATTCCGCCAGACTTTGGGCTCTAATCTTTCCCTTTCTTCTTCTGTCTTCATTTTCAGTCTTTTCCTCTTTCCCTTTGACTTTTCCCTTTTCCTCATCCTTTTCTTCCCTTCTCTTGACCTCTGCCCTTTACCCTTCCTTTTGGCCTACATCTGTCCCTTTCTCTCCAATTGTTTAGGCTACTATGAATGCCGACTTGGCTTTTCTACGAACTCTCAACCCTGCTTGGGGAGGACTCAACCCTACTTGGGGAGTAAATAATTTAGAAAGGCGATGTGACTGTGGGTTAGGCTTTAGGTTTCAGCTTAGGGTTAGGATTACTTGGGCTTCAGAGCTAGTACTGGGTTAAGGTTTAAGATTTAATTTCCAAAAATGAAGTGGAGTGGGACTTTCCAAAATTGTAAAATTGTTAGGGCCAGATTAGATCAGGGGGTAGGTAAAATAGGGCTAAATTCCAATTAGGGTTTGATTAATTTTAGATAAACAAATTGGTTAGGGTTAGGGTTATGATTTGGGTAGGGCATAGATGCTAGATTTAGCTTAACTAGGAGTGAGACCCAAAGACCAACCGGATCGAGGCGCTGGCTGGTTAGGAGTGAGAAAAAGAACCTGTCCCTCTCAGAGTGGACAGGGTCACAGCAATCGAGTCCCTGTACGCACTCCAGGAGGAACAGAGCGTGCACGGGCCATCGCACCCGACGGTCCGCAGCCTCACATCCCTCTACCTCATAATTGTTCTTTAATTGTCCAGGTAAGTATTTCTTTTACAGGTTTTTCCTTTCAGGTAAGTATTTTTTTACTTTTTTTACAGGTAAGTATTTCTTTTTTACAGGTTGTCATATCACGTGTCCGTTACTTTGGCTCAATTCCAATAAAGATTTCTAATTCCAATTTGTTTTCTGTGTCTTCTTTCAAATTTAGTTTTAATTAATCTCCAGTTTGAGTTTTTAAGGAAAACCAATAAAACATGAATTAAAATATGAAATAAAACCCCCAAAATAACAAACTAAAATAACAAACTAACATAAAGTGGAAAAATTAAATGAGTATGCCCATGTCGCGACGTTTCGAAGATGTTACTCCTTCCTCAGGCGAGGGCATACTGACGAGCTGTGTTTGAAGCTCCTATTTATACTCTCTCCTCTGATCCCGCCTCCTTTGGCTTTTTTTCGGCTTTCTTTTAAATTCTTTTCAGCTTTTTGCTTTTTCCAATTCCGCCAGACTTTTGGGCTCTAATCTTTCCCTTTCTTCTTCCTGTCTTCATTTTCAGTCTTTTCCTCTTTCCCTTTGACTTTTCCCTTTTCCTCATCCTTTTCTTCCCTTCTCTTGACCTCTGCCCTTTACCCTTCCTTTTGGCCTACATCTGTCCTTTCTCTTCCAATTGTTTAGGCTACTATGAATGCCGACTTGGCTTTCTACGAAACTCTCAACCCTGCTTGGGGAGGACTCAACCCTACTTGGGAGTAAATAATTTAGAAAGGCGATGTGACTGTGGGTTAGGCTTTAGGTTTCAGCTTAGGGTTAGGATTACTTGGGCTTCAGAGCTAGTACTGGGTTAAGGTTTAAGATTTAATTTCCAAAAATGAAGTGGGAGTGGGACTTTCCAAAATTGTAAAATTGTTAGGGCCAGATTAGATCAGGGGGTAGGTAAAATAGGGCTAAATTCCAATTAGGGTTTGATTAATTTTAGATAAACAAATTGGTTAGGGTTAGGGTTATGATTTGGGTAGGGCATAGATGCTAGATTTAGCTTAACTAGGAGTGAGACCCAAAGACCAACCGGATCGAGGCGCTGGCTGGTTAGGAGTGAGAAAAAGAACCTGTCCCTCTCAGAGTGGACAGGGTCACAGCAATCGAGTCCCTGTACGCACTCCAGGAGGAACAGAGCGTGCACGGCCATCGCACCCGACGGTCCGCAGCCTCACATCCCTCTACCTCATAATTGTTCTTTAATTGTCCAGGTAAGTATTTCTTTTACAGGTTTTTCCTTTCAGGTAAGTATTTTTTTACTTTTTTACAGGTAAGTATTTCTTTTTTACAGGTTGTCATATCACGTGTCCGTTACTTTGGCTCAATTCCAATAAAGATTTCTAATTCCAATTGTTTTCTGTGTCTTCTTTCAAATTTAGTTTTAATTAATCTCCAGTTTGAGTTTTTAAGGAAAACCAATAAAACATGAATTAAAATATGAAATAAAATCCCCCAAAATAACAAACTAAAATAACAAACTAACAAAGTGGAAAAATTAAATGAGTATGCCCATGTCGCGACGTTTCGAAGATGTTACTCCTTCCTCAGGCGAGGGCATACTGACGAGCTGTGTTTGAAGCTCCTATTTATACTCTCTCCTCTGATCCCGCCTCCTTTGGCTTTTTTTCGGCTTTCTTTTAAATTCCTTTTCAGCTTTTTGCTTTTTTCCAATTCCGCCAGACTTTTGGGCTCTAATCTTTCCCTTTCTTCTTCCTGTCTTCATTTTCAGTCTTTTCCTCTTTTCCCTTTGACTTTTCCCTTTTCCTCATCCTTTTCTTCCCTTCTCTTGACCTCTGCCCTTTACCCTTCCTTTTGGCCTACATCTGTCCCTTTCTCTTCCAATTGTTTAGGCTACTATGAATGCCGACTTGGCTTTCTACGAAACTCTCAACCCTGCTTGGGGAGGACTCAACCCTACTTGGGGAGTAAATAATTTAGAAAGGCGATGTGACTGTGGGTTAGGCTTTAGGTTTCAGCTTAGGGTTAGGATTACTTGGGCTTCAGAGCTAGTACTGGGTTAAGGTTTAAGATTTAATTTCCAAAAATGAAGTGGGAGTGGGACTTTCCAAAATTGTAAAATTGTTAGGGCCAGATTAGATCAGGGGGTAGGTAAAATAGGGCTAAATTCCAATTAGGGTTTGATTAATTTTAGATAAACAAATTGGTTAGGGTTAGGGTTATGATTTGGGTAGGGCATAGATGCTAGATTTAGCTTAACTAGGAGTGAGACCCAAAGACCAACCGGATCGAGGCGCTGGCTGGTTAGGAGTGAGAAAAAGAACCTGTCCCTCTCAGAGTGGACAGGGTCACAGCAATCGAGTCCCTGTACGCACTCCAGGAGGAACAGAGCGTGCACGGGCCATCGCACCCGACGGTCCGCAGCCTCACATCCCTCTACCTCATAATTGTTCTTTAATTGTCCAGGTAAGTATTTCTTTTACAGGTTTTTTCCTTTCAGGTAAGTATTTTTTTACTTTTTTACAGGTAAGTATTTCTTTTTTACAGGTTGTCATATCACGTGTCCGTTACTTTGGCTCAATTCCAATAAAGATTTCTAATTCCAATTTGTTTTCTGTGTCTTCTTTCAAATTTAGTTTTAATTAATCTCCAGTTTGAGTTTTTAAGGAAAACCAATAAAACATGAATTAAAATATGAAATAAAATCCCCCAAAATAACAAACTAAAATAACAAACTAACATAAAGTGGAAAAAATTAAATGAGTATGCCCATGTCGCGACGTTTCGAAGATGTTACTCCTTCCTCAGGCGAGGGCATACTGACGAGCTGTGTTTGAAGCTCCTATTTATACTCTCTCCTCTGATCCCGCCTCCTTTGGCTTTTTTCGGCTTTCTTTTAAATTCCTTTTCAGCTTTTTGCTTTTTTCCAATTCCGCCAGACTTTTGGGCTCTAATCTTTCCCTTTCTTCTTCCTGTCTTCATTTTCAGTCTTTTCCTCTTTTCCCTTTGACTTTTCCCTTTTCCTCATCCTTTTCTTCCCTTCTCTTGACCTCTGCCCTTTACCCTTCCTTTTGGCCTACATCTGTCCCTTTCTCTTCCAATTGTTTAGGCTACTATGAATGCCGACTTGGCTTTCTACGAAACTCTCAACCCTGCTTGGGGAGGACTCAACCCTACTTGGGGAGTAAATAATTTAGAAAGGCGATGTGACTGTGGGTTAGGCTTTAGGTTTCAGCTTAGGGTTAGGATTACTTGGGCTTCAGAGCTAGTACTGGGTTAAGGTTTAAGATTTAATTTCCAAAAATGAAGTGGGAGTGGGACTTTCCAAAATTGTAAAATTGTTAGGGCCAGATTAGATCAGGGGGTAGGTAAAATAGGGCTAAATTCCAATTAGGGTTTGATTAATTTTAGATAAACAAATTGGTTAGGGTTAGGGTTATGATTTGGGTAGGGCATAGATGCTAGATTTAGCTTAACTAGGAGTGAGACCCAAAGACCAACCGGATCGAGGCGCTGGCTGGTTAGGAGTGAGAAAAAGAACCTGTCCCTCTCAGAGTGGACAGGGTCACAGCAATCGAGTCCCTGTACGCACTCCAGGAGGAACAGAGCGTGCACGGGCCATCGCACCCGACGGTCCGCAGCCTCACATCCCTCTACCTCATAATTGTTCTTTAATTGTCCAGGTAAGTATTTCTTTTACAGGTTTTTTCCTTTCAGGTAAGTATTTTTTTACTTTTTTTACAGGTAAGTATTTCTTTTTTACAGGTTGTCATATCACGTGTCCGTTACTTTGGCTCAATTCCAATAAAGATTTCTAATTCCAATTTGTTTTCTGTGTCTTCTTTCAAATTTAGTTTTAATTAATCTCCAGTTTGAGTTTTTAAGGAAAACCAATAAAACATGAATTAAAATATGAAATAAAATCCCCCAAAATAACAAACTAAAATAACAAACTAACATAAAGTGGAAAAAATTAAATGAGTATGCCCATGTCGCGACGTTTCGAAGATGTTACTCCTTCCTCAGGCGAGGGCATACTGACGAGCTGTGTTTGAAGCTCCTATTTATACTCTCTCCTCTGATCCCGCCTCCTTTGGCTTTTTTTCGGCTTTCTTTTAAATTCCTTTTCAGCTTTTTGCTTTTTTCCAATTCCGCCAGACTTTTGGGCTCTAATCTTTCCCTTTCTTCTTCCTGTCTTCATTTTCAGTCTTTTCCTCTTTTCCCTTTGACTTTTCCCTTTTCCTCATCCTTTTCTTCCCTTCTCTTGACCTCTGCCCTTTACCCTTCCTTTTGGCCTACATCTGTCCCTTTCTCTTCCAATTGTTTAGGCTACTATGAATGCCGACTTGGCTTTCTACGAAACTCTCAACCCTGCTTGGGGAGGACTCAACCCTACTTGGGGAGTAAATAATTTAGAAAGGCGATGTGACTGTGGGTTAGGCTTTAGGTTTCAGCTTAGGGTTAGGATTACTTGGGCTTCAGAGCTAGTACTGGGTTAAGGTTTAAGATTTAATTTCCAAAAATGAAGTGGGAGTGGGACTTTCCAAAATTGTAAAATTGTTAGGGCCAGATTAGATCAGGGGGTAGGTAAAATAGGGCTAAATTCCAATTAGGGTTTGATTAATTTTAGATAAACAAATTGGTTAGGGTTAGGGTTATGATTTGGGTAGGGCATAGATGCTAGATTTAGCTTAACTAGGAGTGAGACCCAAAGACCAACCGGATCGAGGCGCTGGCTGGTTAGGAGTGAGAAAAAGAACCTGTCCCTCTCAGAGTGGACAGGGTCACAGCAATCGAGTCCCTGTACGCACTCCAGGAGGAACAGAGCGTGCACGGGCCATCGCACCCGACGGTCCGCAGCCTCACATCCCTCTACCTCATAATTGTTCTTTAATTGTCCAGGTAAGTATTTCTTTTACAGGTTTTTTCCTTTCAGGTAAGTATTTTTTTACTTTTTTTACAGGTAAGTATTTCTTTTTTACAGGTTGTCATATCACGTGTCCGTTACTTTGGCTCAATTCCAATAAAGATTTCTAATTCCAATTTGTTTTCTGTGTCTTCTTTCAAATTTAGTTTTAATTAATCTCCAGTTTGAGTTTTTAAGGAAAACCAATAAAACATGAATTAAAATATGAAATAAAATCCCCAAAATAACAAACTAAAATAACAAACTAACATAAAGTGGAAAAAATTAAATGAGTATGCCCATGTCGCGACGTTTCGAAGATGTTACTCCTTCCTCAGGCGAGGGCATACTGACGAGCTGTGTTTGAAGCTCCTATTTATACTCTCTCCTCTGATCCCGCCTCCTTTGGCTTTTTTTCGGCTTTCTTTTAAATTCCTTTTCAGCTTTTTGCTTTTTTCCAATTCCGCCAGACTTTTGGGCTCTAATCTTTCCCTTTCTTCTTCCTGTCTTCATTTTCAGTCTTTTCCTCTTTTCCCTTTGACTTTTCCCTTTTCCTCATCCTTTTCTTCCCTTCTCTTGACCTCTGCCCTTTACCCTTCCTTTTGGCCTACATCTGTCCCTTTCTCTTCCAATTGTTTAGGCTACTATGAATGCCGACTTGGCTTTCTACGAAACTCTCAACCCTGCTTGGGGAGGACTCAACCCTACTTGGGGAGTAAATAATTTAGAAAGGCGATGTGACTGTGGGTTAGGCTTTAGGTTTCAGCTTAGGGTTAGGATTACTTGGGCTTCAGAGCTAGTACTGGGTTAAGGTTTAAGATTTAATTTCCAAAAATGAAGTGGGAGTGGGACTTTCCAAAATTGTAAAATTGTTAGGGCCAGATTAGATCAGGGGGTAGGTAAAATAGGGCTAAATTCCAATTAGGGTTTGATTAATTTTAGATAAACAAATTGGTTAGGGTTAGGGTTATGATTTGGGTAGGGCATAGATGCTAGATTTAGCTTAACTAGGAGTGAGACCCAAAGACCAACCGGATCGAGGCGCTGGCTGGTTAGGAGTGAGAAAAAGAACCTGTCCCTCTCAGAGTGGACAGGGTCACAGCAATCGAGTCCCTGTACGCACTCCAGGAGGAACAGAGCGTGCACGGGCCATCGCACCCGACGGTCCGCAGCCTCACATCCCTCTACCTCATAATTGTTCTTTAATTGTCCAGGTAAGTATTTCTTTTACAGGTTTTTTCCTTTCAGGTAAGTATTTTTTTACTTTTTTTACAGGTAAGTATTTCTTTTTTACAGGTTGTCATATCACGTGTCCGTTACTTTGGCTCAATTCCAATAAAGATTTCTAATTCCAATTTGTTTTCTGTGTCTTCTTTCAAATTTAGTTTTAATTAATCTCCAGTTTGAGTTTTTAAGGAAAACCAATAAAACATGAATTAAAATATGAAATAAAATCCCCCAAAATAACAAACTAAAATAACAAACTAACATAAAGTGGAAAAAATTAAATGAGTATGCCCATGTCGCGACGTTTCGAAGATGTTACTCCTTCCTCAGGCGAGGGCATACTGACGAGCTGTGTTTGAAGCTCCTATTTATACTCTCTCCTCTGATCCCGCCTCCTTTGGCTTTTTTTCGGCTTTCTTTTAAATTCCTTTTCAGCTTTTTGCTTTTTTCCAATTCCGCCAGACTTTTGGGCTCTAATCTTTCCCTTTCTTCTTCCTGTCTTCATTTTCAGTCTTTTCCTCTTTTCCCTTTGACTTTTCCCTTTTCCTCATCCTTTTCTTCCCTTCTCTTGACCTCTGCCCTTTACCCTTCCTTTTGGCCTACATCTGTCCCTTTCTCTTCCAATTGTTTAGGCTACTATGAATGCCGACTTGGCTTTCTACGAAACTCTCAACCCTGCTTGGGGAGGACTCAACCCTACTTGGGGAGTAAATAATTTAGAAAGGCGATGTGACTGTGGGTTAGGCTTTAGGTTTCAGCTTAGGGTTAGGATTACTTGGGCTTCAGAGCTAGTACTGGGTTAAGGTTTAAGATTTAATTTCCAAAAATGAAGTGGGAGTGGGACTTTCCAAAATTGTAAAATTGTTAGGGCCAGATTAGATCAGGGGGTAGGTAAAATAGGGCTAAATTCCAATTAGGGTTTGATTAATTTTAGATAAACAAATTGGTTAGGGTTAGGGTTATGATTTGGGTAGGGCATAGATGCTAGATTTAGCTTAACTAGGAGTGAGACCCAAAGACCAACCGGATCGAGGCGCTGGCTGGTTAGGAGTGAGAAAAAGAACCTGTCCCTCTCAGAGTGGACAGGGTCACAGCAATCGAGTCCCTGTACGCACTCCAGGAGGAACAGAGCGTGCACGGGCCATCGCACCCGACGGTCCGCAGCCTCACATCCCTCTACCTCATAATTGTTCTTTAATTGTCCAGGTAAGTATTTCTTTTACAGGTTTTTTCCTTTCAGGTAAGTATTTTTTTACTTTTTTTACAGGTAAGTATTTCTTTTTTACAGGTTGTCATATCACGTGTCCGTTACTTTGGCTCAATTCCAATAAAGATTTCTAATTCCAATTTGTTTTCTGTGTCTTCTTTCAAATTTAGTTTTAATTAATCTCCAGTTTGAGTTTTTAAGGAAAACCAATAAAACATGAATTAAAATATGAAATAAAATCCCCCAAAATAACAAACTAAAATAACAAACTAACATAAAGTGGAAAAAATTAAATGAGTATGCCCATGTCGCGACGTTTCGAAGATGTTACTCCTTCCTCAGGCGAGGGCATACTGACGAGCTGTGTTTGAAGCTCCTATTTATACTCTCTCCTCTGATCCCGCCTCCTTTGGCTTTTTTTCGGCTTTCTTTTAAATTCCTTTTCAGCTTTTTGCTTTTTTCCAATTCCGCCAGACTTTTGGGCTCTAATCTTTCCCTTTCTTCTTCCTGTCTTCATTTTCAGTCTTTTCCTCTTTTCCCTTTGACTTTTCCCTTTTCCTCATCCTTTTCTTCCCTTCTCTTGACCTCTGCCCTTTACCCTTCCTTTTGGCCTACATCTGTCCCTTTCTCTTCCAATTGTTTAGGCTACTATGAATGCCGACTTGGCTTTCTACGAAACTCTCAACCCTGCTTGGGGAGGACTCAACCCTACTTGGGGAGTAAATAATTTAGAAAGGCGATGTGACTGTGGGTTAGGCTTTAGGTTTCAGCTTAGGGTTAGGATTACTTGGGCTTCAGAGCTAGTACTGGGTTAAGGTTTAAGATTTAATTTCCAAAAATGAAGTGGGAGTGGGACTTTCCAAAATTGTAAAATTGTTAGGGCCAGATTAGATCAGGGGTAGGTAAAATAGGGCTAAATTCCAATTAGGGTTTGATTAATTTTAGATAAACAAATTGGTTAGGGTTAGGGTTATGATTTGGGTAGGGCATAGATGCTAGATTTAGCTTAACTAGGAGTGAGACCCAAAGACCAACCGGATCGAGGCGCTGGCTGGTTAGGAGTGAGAAAAAGAACCTGTCCCTCTCAGAGTGGACAGGGTCACAGCAATCGAGTCCCTGTACGCACTCCAGGAGGAACAGAGCGTGCACGGGCCATCGCACCCGACGGTCCGCAGCCTCACATCCCTCTACCTCATAATTGTTCTTTAATTGTCCAGGTAAGTATTTCTTTTACAGGTTTTTTCCTTTCAGGTAAGTATTTTTTTACTTTTTTTACAGGTAAGTATTTCTTTTTTACAGGTTGTCATATCACGTGTCCGTTACTTTGGCTCAATTCCAATAAAGATTTCTAATTCCAATTTGTTTTCTGTGTCTTCTTTCAAATTTAGTTTTAATTAATCTCCAGTTTGAGTTTTTAAGGAAAACCAATAAAACATGAATTAAAATATGAAATAAAATCCCCCAAAATAACAAACTAAAATAACAAACTAACATAAAGTGGAAAAATTAAATGAGTATGCCCATGTCGCGACGTTTCGAAGATGTTACTCCTTCCTCAGGCGAGGGCATACTGACGAGCTGTGTTTGAAGCTCCTATTTATACTCTCTCCTCTGATCCCGCCTCCTTTGGCTTTTTTTCGGCTTTCTTTTAAATTCCTTTTCAGCTTTTTGCTTTTTTCCAATTCCGCCAGACTTTTGGGCTCTAATCTTTCCCTTTCTTCTTCCTGTCTTCATTTTCAGTCTTTTCCTCTTTTCCCTTTGACTTTTCCCTTTTCCTCATCCTTTTCTTCCCTTCTCTTGACCTCTGCCCTTTACCCTTCCTTTTGGCCTACATCTGTCCCTTTCTCTTCCAATTGTTTAGGCTACTATGAATGCCGACTTGGCTTTCTACGAAACTCTCAACCCTGCTTGGGGAGGACTCAACCCTACTTGGGGAGTAAATAATTTAGAAAGGCGATGTGACTGTGGGTTAGGCTTTAGGTTTCAGCTTAGGGTTAGGATTACTTGGGCTTCAGAGCTAGTACTGGGTTAAGGTTTAAGATTTAATTTCCAAAAATGAAGTGGGAGTGGGACTTTCCAAAATTGTAAAATTGTTAGGGCCAGATTAGATCAGGGGGTAGGTAAAATAGGGCTAAATTCCAATTAGGGTTTGATTAATTTTAGATAAACAAATTGGTTAGGGTTAGGGTTATGATTTGGGTAGGGCATAGATGCTAGATTTAGCTTAACTAGGAGTGAGACCCAAAGACCAACCGGATCGAGGCGCTGGCTGGTTAGGAGTGAGAAAAAGAACCTGTCCCTCTCAGAGTGGACAGGGTCACAGCAATCGAGTCCCTGTACGCACTCCAGGAGGAACAGAGCGTGCACGGGCCATCGCACCCGACGGTCCGCAGCCTCACATCCCTCTACCTCATAATTGTTCTTTAATTGTCCAGGTAAGTATTTCTTTTACAGGTTTTTTCCTTTCAGGTAAGTATTTTTTTACTTTTTTTACAGGTAAGTATTTCTTTTTTACAGGTTGTCATATCACGTGTCCGTTACTTTGGCTCAATTCCAATAAAGATTTCTAATTCCAATTTGTTTTCTGTGTCTTCTTTCAAATTTAGTTTTAATTAATCTCCAGTTTGAGTTTTTAAGGAAAACCAATAAAACATGAATTAAAATATGAAATAAAATCCCCCAAAATAACAAACTAAAATAACAAACTAACATAAAGTGGAAAAAATTAAATGAGTATGCCCATGTCGCGACGTTTCGAAGATGTTACTCCTTCCTCAGGCGAGGGCATACTGACGAGCTGTGTTTGAAGCTCCTATTTATACTCTCTCCTCTGATCCCGCCTCCTTTGGCTTTTTTTCGGCTTTCTTTTAAATTCCTTTTCAGCTTTTTGCTTTTTCCAATTCCGCCAGACTTTTGGGCTCTAATCTTTCCCTTTCTTCTTCCTGTCTTCATTTTCAGTCTTTTCCTCTTTTCCCTTTGACTTTTCCCTTTTCCTCATCCTTTTCTTCCCTTCTCTTGACCTCTGCCCTTTACCCTTCCTTTTGGCCTACATCTGTCCCTTTCTCTTCCAATTGTTTAGGCTACTATGAATGCCGACTTGGCTTTCTACGAAACTCTCAACCCTGCTTGGGGAGGACTCAACCCTACTTGGGGAGTAAATAATTTAGAAAGGCGATGTGACTGTGGGTTAGGCTTTAGGTTTCAGCTTAGGGTTAGGATTACTTGGGCTTCAGAGCTAGTACTGGGTTAAGGTTTAAGATTTAATTTCCAAAAATGAAGTGGGAGTGGGACTTTCCAAAATTGTAAAATTGTTAGGGCCAGATTAGATCAGGGGGTAGGTAAAATAGGGCTAAATTCCAATTAGGGTTTGATTAATTTTAGATAAACAAATTGGTTAGGGTTAGGGTTATGATTTGGGTAGGGCATAGATGCTAGATTTAGCTTAACTAGGAGTGAGACCCAAAGACCAACCGGATCGAGGCGCTGGCTGGTTAGGAGTGAGAAAAAGAACCTGTCCCTCTCAGAGTGGACAGGGTCACAGCAATCGAGTCCCTGTACGCACTCCAGGAGGAACAGAGCGTGCACGGGCCATCGCACCCGACGGTCCGCAGCCTCACATCCCTCTACCTCATAATTGTTCTTTAATTGTCCAGGTAAGTATTTCTTTTACAGGTTTTTTCCTTTCAGGTAAGTATTTTTTTACTTTTTTTACAGGTAAGTATTTCTTTTTTACAGGTTGTCATATCACGTGTCCGTTACTTTGGCTCAATTCCAATAAAGATTTCTAATTCCAATTTGTTTTCTGTGTCTTCTTTCAAATTTAGTTTTAATTAATCTCCAGTTTGAGTTTTTAAGGAAAACCAATAAAACATGAATTAAAATATGAAATAAAATCCCCAAAATAACAAACTAAAATAACAAACTAACATAAAGTGGAAAAAATTAAATGAGTATGCCCATGTCGCGACGTTTCGAAGATGTTACTCCTTCCTCAGGCGAGGGCATACTGACGAGCTGTGTTTGAAGCTCCTATTTATACTCTCTCCTCTGATCCCGCCTCCTTTGGCTTTTTTTCGGCTTTCTTTTAAATTCCTTTTCAGCTTTTTGCTTTTTTCCAATTCCGCCAGACTTTTGGGCTCTAATCTTTCCCTTTCTTCTTCCTGTCTTCATTTTCAGTCTTTTCCTCTTTTCCCTTTGACTTTTCCCTTTTCCTCATCCTTTTCTTCCCTTCTCTTGACCTCTGCCCTTTACCCTTCCTTTTGGCCTACATCTGTCCCTTTCTCTTCCAATTGTTTAGGCTACTATGAATGCCGACTTGGCTTTCTACGAAACTCTCAACCCTGCTTGGGGAGGACTCAACCCTACTTGGGGAGTAAATAATTTAGAAAGGCGATGTGACTGTGGGTTAGGCTTTAGGTTTCAGCTTAGGGTTAGGATTACTTGGGCTTCAGAGCTAGTACTGGGTTAAGGTTTAAGATTTAATTTCCAAAAATGAAGTGGGAGTGGGACTTTCCAAAATTGTAAAATTGTTAGGGCCAGATTAGATCAGGGGGTAGGTAAAATAGGGCTAAATTCCAATTAGGGTTTGATTAATTTTAGATAAACAAATTGGTTAGGGTTAGGGTTATGATTTGGGTAGGGCATAGATGCTAGATTTAGCTTAACTAGGAGTGAGACCCAAAGACCAACCGGATCGAGGCGCTGGCTGGTTAGGAGTGAGAAAAAGAACCTGTCCCTCTCAGAGTGGACAGGGTCACAGCAATCGAGTCCCTGTACGCACTCCAGGAGGAACAGAGCGTGCACGGGCCATCGCACCCGACGGTCCGCAGCCTCACATCCCTCTACCTCATAATTGTTCTTTAATTGTCCAGGTAAGTATTTCTTTTACAGGTTTTTCCTTTCAGGTAAGTATTTTTTACTTTTTTACAGGTAAGTATTTCTTTTTACAGGTTGTCATATCACGTGTCCGTTACTTTGGCTCAATTCCAATAAAGATTTCTAATTCCAATTTGTTTTCTGTGTCTTCTTTCAAATTTAGTTTTAATTAATCTCCAGTTTGAGTTTTTAAGGAAAACCAATAAAACATGAATTAAAATATGAAATAAAATCCCCCAAAATAACAAACTAAATAACAAACTAACATAAAGTGGAAAAATTAAATGAGTATGCCCATGTCGCGACGTTTCGAAGATGTTACTCCTTCTCAGGCGAGGGCATACTGACAGCTGTGTTTGAAGCTCCTATTTATACTCTCTCCTCTGATCCCGCCTCCTTTGGCTTTTTTTCGGCTTTCTTTTAAATTCCTTTTCAGCTTTTTGCTTTTTCCAATTCCGCCAGACTTTTGGGCTCTAATCTTTCCCTTTCTTCTTCCTGTCTTCATTTTCAGTCTTTTCCTCTTTTCCCTTTGACTTTTCCCTTTTCCTCATCCTTTTTCCCTTCTCTTGACCTCTGCCCTTTACCTTCCTTTTGGCCTACATCTGTCCCTTTCTCTTCCAATTGTTTAGGCTACTATGAATGCCGACTTGGCTTTCTACGAAACTCTCAACCCTGCTTGGGGAGGACTCAACCCTACTTGGGGAGTAAATAATTTAGAAAGGCGATGTGACTGTGGGTTAGGCTTTAGGTTTCAGCTTAGGGTTAGGATTACTTGGGCTTCAGAGCTAGTACTGGGTTAAGGTTTAAGATTTAATTTCCAAAAATGAAGTGGGAGTGGGACTTTCCAAAATTGTAAAATTGTTAGGGCCAGATTAGATCAGGGGGTAGGTAAAATAGGGCTAAATTCCAATTAGGGTTTGATTAATTTAGATAAACAAATTGGTTAGGGTTAGGTTATGATTTGGGTAGGGCATAGATGCTAGATTTAGCTTAACTAGGAGTGAGACCCAAAGACCAACCGGATCGAGGCGCTGGCTGGTTAGGAGTGAGAAAAAGAACCTGTCCCTCTCAGAGTGGACAGGGTCACAGCAATCGAGTCCCTGTACGCACTCCAGGAGGAACAGAGCGTGCACGGGCCATCGCACCCGACGGTCCGCAGCCTCACATCCCTCTACCTCATAATTGTTCTTTAATTGTCCAGGTAAGTATTTCTTTTACAGGTTTTTCCTTTCAGGTAAGTATTTTTACTTTTTTTTACAGGTAGTATTTCTTTTTTACAGGTTGTCATATCACGTGTCCGTTACTTTGGCTCATTCCAATAAAGATTCTAATTCCAATTTGTTTTCTGTGTCTTCTTTCAAA